>NC_012874.2:37118129-37190008 GCF_000003195.3 Sorghum bicolor | reverse complement strand
TCTAGAGGTCCCGATCAACACGTTGCATCTTCCATTTTTCAAAGACACTTCAGACCCCTTTTCTTCTAGCTGGCCTAAACTAACTATATTACTCTTTAACTTGGGAATGTAGTAAATGTCAGTTAGTACCTTATGCTCCTGCTTTCGTCCCTGAATCACCATGGATCCAGCCCCTTTATCTCCACGCTGGAACCATCACCAAACCTGACAGTCCCACGAACTCTTTCATTCAGATGAGTAAGAGCAGCTCAACACCCTATCATGTGATTGCTAGCACCTGTGTCTAGCACCCACACACCCTCTGGACAATCTATAGGCACCACCTTCTTTCCTGACAGATGGACCACCTCAACAGGCTCCATGGTAATGTTGCTGGCCACTGCTAGGAGCAAAGCTCCATTGTGGTCGGCACCACCAACTGCAACATTTGTCTCTTGCTGCTTCTCCTCTTTCTTTTGTTTCTTGGGCCTCTTCCAATCTTTAGCCCAGTGGCCATAGATGCCACAATTTCTACACCTGCCTTTGCAATGAGGTGTTCCTTCTGAGGTTAGCTTGACACCACCAGCATTCTTCGGTGCACCTCCATCACCATGATGAGGTTGCTTCCTTTTTCCTTGCCTTGCACTGCTACTACCTCCTTCTCCACGAGACTAAGTGGGTTGGACATGGTGCTTGTGTTTCTCAAGCCACTCCTCTTCTGCAAGCATCAGCCTGCCCATCTTGTCAATGATCAGGTCCTCAGTGTTGACAAAGCGATCCTCGGCCACACGTAGTCTCCCAACCAATTCCTCCACTATTAGAATTTTTAGTTCATAGAACATCTCAATGGATACTGCAACCTGATTGAATCTAGCTGGCAACACACGCAGAAATTTCTTGACAACACGAGGTTCGTCAATTGTCTCACCGAGGGTTTTGAGGGTGGCGACGAGGTTCACGATTCGCATGCCGAAGTCCTGTATGCTTTCTCTCTCCTTGAACTCTACATTCTCGAATTTCTTGACGAGCTTCTAGACATTGATCTCCTTCACACGATCTGCACCGACCTTCATGGTCTTCTCTTCTTCCTAGGCTTCTTTCACCGTTTTCTTCACGCCGAGCGCTCCCCACATCTCCTGATCTCATCAATGCACCCATGGCTTGCCAGTCTTCAGCCCTCTTGACATTCTCACTGGCATCTATGGTCTCCTAGATCTCAAGAGCTTTCAAATTGATTTGCATCAGCATAGCCCACTCCACATAATTTGAGCGAGTTAACATCGGCCAAACCAACAAGCTCTTCTTGACACGGCCGGACCCCAACCTCTTGCCTTTTGTCATCTCCTCCTCTTCTCCTCTTCGCCTAGCATAGCTTTGACTTGATTGATTTGAAGACCCTCGCTCCGATACCACATGTTGGAACCAGACCTGCGATGTACAAGCCTGGCGGCGGCGCGACACCGGCTGGTGGTGACCACAGTGACCTAAACCCTAGGCGAGCTCTATGCGTGAATAGAAATAGAAAGAGCAACAAACACAACAAAAATTTCATGCCAAGCGGGCACCTTGCCTAAGCAATCATCATTGGTTTATATATGGCCTGAGGCCTACACCCCCGCCGCCACGACGCCTCCAACAAGCAACCCTATTTCTTGGGATGTTGTGGGACATGCAGACGACGCCGTGACAGGGCCACTAACAGTGCATGGTCACAACATGGTTCATGCACATATCTAAACCATCTACAATATCTACGCACCTAATCAACTAAGACATAAAGTTCTCGACATGATTACAAGAATGAAAACACAAAGCTAAAGCTAACAGTCATGTTGTAGCAGCATAGTTCCATCATAGTTGCCAAGCTTGCCTCGCCAACATTAGAGATAGGGACCACAACAATTACCCAGGTCAGCAATGGCCAACCACAAGGGATGTTGAACAAGTTCTACCAAGCCCAGGCCACACTGGAAACGTATGGAACATCACCAAGCATGGCTTCGGCACCGAGATAAACATGCAGGTACAAAGTTTACACCACATACCTGTTCTAATTTGTTTTTTATATCTCGGATATGCAATATGATTTTTATGCAAGCAAGTATGGTTTTTATGTAATATTGATGTGTCCATTTAGAGACAAATTGTTTTTATGCTTGCATACATAGATTTCTATGCATAGCTATTATGATTTAGTGCTGGTTTCTAAAAAAACTAGATAAATAATGATTCTCGTAGTTTGTTTTCATGTATTTTGATTTTTGCTTTCTATGCTTTTTGAGCCAACCTTGTAAGCGAGAAATCATCTAGAATTCTATATACTGTTGGAGCACATTTTATTATATTGTTGGAACATAATTTTATACGTTGTTAGAGCACATTTATATTTAAAGTTGGAATGCATTTCTATACATTGTATTAACAGTTATCCATGCATTCTTGGAAGACTTATGTACATCATTGGATAATAGTTCTATACTTTGTTGTTACAAATTTCTATATAATTATAAATAATGGCTCTTGTAGTTTGTTTCCATGTTCCATGTACTATGATTGTATACTTGTGGATATATCAGGTCGGAGGTGATGAGCAGTGAGGCCACTAGGTCCCAAGGTGGAGACAAGCTCACAGGCCCAGGGACGGCTCGCGTCCGCGTCCAGCTACATGCTTGGATGACGGATGATGGCGCTGCGGCGGCCATGGGGACTGCTATTGTGTCACGTTGGTTGTGCTGACCATGACTGCGTTGCGTTGGCTCGCTATTTGGCAACTTGGGTGACTTTGGGACATGGCATGGCAGCCTTGGTAGCATTAGTTATCTAGTTTTTTCCCTTGCAAGCATGTGTTTTTATTCATGGTGAAACTGCGATTTGGAAGATGTTTGACGAGCACTATGCTTAGTTGCATAGGTTTCCACACAAGTTGAATTCACTTTTATTGTTTTATTTATTAATTTTGTGTTCTTATACTTGTGTGCATAAGTTTCTATATTTGGCTAAACTGTAAAATGGTATAAGTACATTGTTGATATACAATTCTATATATTATTGATTCATAAGTCACATTTTTAGAGCAGTTTCTACGTGATTTTTACGTGATAACAAAATTAACTTTTATTCACCAAACTACTAGTTTCTATGCAACATCGGTGGTAAAAAATATTTCTGTGTATCTTAACTACTGATTCTATGAATCCGATCATCATCACGTGCTATTTTTCAAATTTCAAATTTTAGGAGAAGATGGTCTTCATGTTTTACTCGAAAGGTTTCCATGTTCTATGCATTATCCTCACCTTAATCATATACCCGTATAGTGGAAAGCATGATACTGGTAGAGGCAATCACAATTGTCTCTGGTGGGATCTTCTTCTCATGGAGAGGTTTTACACGGTCATAAAATTAATTTTTATTTATCGAACCACTAATTTTTTAAATATCGATACAAAAGACTTTTATGTGCATATTGACTAGTGATTCTATGCATCTAATCGACCATCATGTGCCACGATTCAAATTTTAAATTTTGGAGAAGACGAGATCGTCCCATGTTTTTACGCTTGCGGTCTTCACGTTTTATGTATTGTTCTCATGCTAATTACACACCCATAGTGCGAAGCATGTGTTGGTGGAAGCAATCACATCTGTGTCAGGTGTAATGTCCATTTCATGGAGATTTTTTTACGTGGTAATATAATTATTTTCTTTCATCCAACCACTAATTTCTATGTAATGTGAAGATAAATTTTTTCTACACATTTTGACCATTGTTTCTATGCATCCAATCAGCCATCATGTGCCATGATTCAAATTTTAAATTTATAAATTTTATTTTTTAAAAAAAATATATTTGCAATGAATCTTGATTCATGCACAAAAATATCAAGAGGTTAATGATGAAAACCATTTCTAAATTGGATGCTTTGTTTAATAATTATCATGAAAATAGAAGAGATTAGATTGGATGTCTGCATGCACGCATGTGTCAGTATGTGTCAGGCTGCGTCAGCTGCTATCAGGTGAAACATTTTGCTAATCCAGCTCACGGAGAGGTTTTATGCGGTAGCGAATTGATTTTCATTCATGCAACCACTAGAATTTACGCATCGTCGAGATAAAAACCTTTTTGTGTAGTCTGAACTAGGATTTTATGTGTTCGATCGGTTGAGTCTCTAAGAGGTCCTCCAGCTACTCACGCGTCAGCTTAGGGTTGCCTAGCTCGGGCTTTCCTTGACCTATTGGAAGCCCTGGGATATATATATATATATATATAGGAGGACTGACCCTATTTTCTCTGGTAAGTTTAATTCATGTCACATGGAATGTTTGGACACATGTATGAAGTATTAAATGTAGACTATTTACGAAACTAAAAACACAAGTAAAGAGTAATTTATGAGAGAAATCTTTTAATCCTAATTAGTCTATGATTAGACACTAATTACCAAATAAAACAAAAATGCTATAGTGCATGTTAAACTTTAACACCCCAACCAAACACCCTCTAATAGATTTAATTTGAAAACAACTATATGGTCAACACTAATTAAAGTTTTATTCTAGATTGCGTAAGCATATGCTGATGGTACTATCGTATAACTATTGAATGGGCTCCACCAGAATGGCTTCTTTATCACTTAAGTGTACTAATCAAGGTACATTCGTGCGTGTTATACTTGTGAATATGAAATTTAGGGTTAACGAGGTTACCCCTAGGGATCCTCGGTTGTGTGTTATATAGATGGGAAGAGCTCCCATCGTGGCAGGTTACACAAAACATGGGATTACATCTTGATATTCCTAATATATCTCAACTAACACATATTCCATATACACGGTACAACTGTACAACCGTAGCCCCTACAAACGTGCTAGACTAATTCTTCTAACACCCCTCCTCAATCTCAGCCACTTCTAAGGTTGAGATTGTTCTTGAACTGCTGAAGTTTCACAGCTGGCAGAGCCTTGGTGAATCCGTCGGCCACTTGGTCTCTTGTATGTATGAAATGGATGTCTAACTGCTTCTGTCCAACTCGTTCCCGTACAAAATGAAAATCAATTTCTATATGTTTTGTTCTAGCATGGAAAATAGGGTTTGCAGCCAAGTATTTTGCTCCTATATTATCACACCATAGCAGGGCTCGGGGTGGATGTGTGATTCTGAGTTCAGTGAGTAACTTTTGAACCCAAATCATTTCTGCAGTAGCATTTGCTAGTGCCTTGTATTCCGCCTCGGTGCTAGATCTTGACACAGTTGGTTGTTTCCGGGCTGTCAAGGACACTAAGTTATCACCAAGAAACACCGCAAAACCATCCGTTGATCTTCTATCATCAACACAACCAGCCCAATCTGCATCTGAGAAGGAGCTGACAAGCATAGTTCTAGACCTTCGGATCTGCAGTCCAAGGTTTGTAGTTCCTTTTACATATCTCAGAATTCTCTTCACAGCACTCCAGTGCACAGTGGTGGGAGCATGTAGAAATTGACACACTTTGTTAACTGCAAACGCTATGTCTGGCCGCGTCAAGGTCAGATATTGGAGAGCACCAACCAAACTGCGATACTTAGTAGGATCATCAGTCCCTAGTTTCTTACCGCTCACATTGCTTAATTTTTCTGATGGTGATAGTGGTGTGTCAACCGGCTTACATAGCTGCATACCTGTCCGCTTCAAGATATCCATAGCATACCTTTCTTGGGTGAGAATCAATCCATCACGTCCCCTCTTGACTTCGATGCCCAAGAAAAGATGCAGATCTCCCAGGTCTTTGAGAGCAAACTCGGCCTGCAAGTCAGCTAATAGTGCATCTGTGGCTTGAGAGGATGAACTTGCAACAATAATATCATCAACATAGACAAGAACAAATATACTGTGCCCATTCTTGTTGTAGTAGAAAAGAGAGGTGTCGGCTTTGGAAGGCACAAAACCAAGTCGCTGCAACTTACTGCACAACCGAGCATACTAGGCCCGTGGAGCCTGCTTTAGACCATACAGCGCCTTGTCAAGTTTGCAGACATAGTTAGGACGAGCAGGATCCTCATACCCAGGAGGTTGATGCATGAACACCTCTTCCTCAAGAAGGCCATGGAGGAAAGCATTCTGAACATCAAGTTGTCGCAGTGACCATCCCCTGGAAACAGCAATAGACAAAATAATACAGATAGTTGCAGCTTTCACAACAGGACTAAAAGTGTCCTCATAATCTATCCCGTACTATTGTTTATATCCTTTCGCCAGCAGTCATGCTTTGTATCGATCAATAGTGCCATCAGCCTTCCGTTTTACTTTATACACCCATTTGCACCCAACTATATTTTTACCTTGCGGTGGTGGAACAAGGTGCCAAGTCTGATTCCTTAGAAGAGCTTGATGTTCGAGATTCATGGCTGCCACCCACTTTGGATCACCTTGTGCTTCTGCAAGTGAGCTAGGTTCATCAGACGAAGTGGATGCAAGTTGGCACCACCTTACCGTGCCATCGGTGCGAACTTTGGGCTTGCTGATCCCGTGTTGCAATCGAGTGCAGACGGCTGGCGGCTCTGAAGTCACTGCTGGGGAGACCACAGGCGCAGACGAGACATCAGACCCAGCTGGCGAGGCTGTTGTGCCCGCGGCCGTTGGATCAGGCTGTGTAAGCATCAGTTGTGTGGCTGGGACATGAGCACCGGGTTCAGCCGCAGTGGATCCAGGACCGGTGGGAGACGGTGTGGACGAGGCGACAAGGCCAGATCCCGAGGTTGATGCGCCGCCAGGACCTGATCCCGTGCCAAGAGAATCTGCCTCGGGTGCCACGCTGTCCCCGACCGGGGGGCACATGAAATGACCCCGGGTTGTGCTGCATGAGGGCGCCGTTTCTTCACCATTTTGTCCTACAAAATTTTCATCTCCAGCAGACACAGTAGAGCCGTTAGCAGGTAATGGAGCCCAAGGTCAGACAAGTGTGCATCCCCAGTACTATGTGGATTGAGAAGAAGATCTGGTAGGAGAGCAAGCTCGGCACGTAGGTGTGCACCGGCGTTGGGATGGAGTGATGCAAATGGAAACACATGTTCGTCAAATGTAACATCCCTAGAGATGTAGACTCGTCCTTCTTTGGGATCAAGGCACTTAAAACCTTTGTGTTGATTACTATACCCTAAGAACACACATTGTTTGGAGCGGAAAGATAGTTTAGTGGTGTTGTAGGGACGAAGATGAGGCCAGCAGGCGCACCCGAAGGTGCAAAGGGATGAGTAGTCTGGATCCTTGCCGTAAAGATGATAGAAGGGTGTCTCATTGTTGATTACCCTTGATGGTAGCCGATTAATTAAGGAGACAGCAGTTAGGAAAGCTTCATCCCAAAATTTGAGAGGCATAGTGGCGTGTGCAAGAAGGGTGAGACCGACCTCTACAATGTGTCTATGTTTTCTTTCAGCGGTGCCATTTTGCTGGTGAGTGTGAGGGCAAGACACACGGTGCATGATTCCAGCATGTTGAAAGAAGGAGGTAAGGGCTTGGTATTCACCACCCCAGTCGGTTTGTATGGACCTAATCTTTTTATCAAATTGCCTTTCAACAAGAGTTTGGAAGTCTTTAAAACACTGGAAAACTTCATACTTTCTTTTTAATAAATAGATCCAGACAAATTTGGTGTGATCATCAATAAAGGACACATAATAATTGTTTCAGCCAACAGAGGTGGGAGCTGGACCCCATACATCACTAAAAACAAGATCAATAGCACTAGCAGAGATTGTGGACGATCTCGAGTAAGGTAGCTGGTGGCTTTTGCCTTGCTAACAGGCGTCACACACACTTTTATTTTTGGACTCTTGAGCAACTGGAAGCTGATGATGATGGACAACTTGTTGAACTATGGCGGCAACAGGATGACCTAGGCGGTGGTGCCATAGGGACACGGAGGGCTTGACGACTCCAAGAGCTTCTTTATTTGGCGACCGCACAGGATAAAGACCGTTCTCACATCGGCCTTCGAGGATCGGTTTCCTCGTTGACTGTTCCTTAACAACAAAATAATTAGGATGAAACTCAAGAAAAACTCTATTGTCATGAGTAAAACGATTTACAGAAAGAAGATTTTTGTTTGCACTAGGAACATGTAGAATATTCTTAAGCTGAAGATTTGTACTTGGGGAGCGCAAGATGCCATGACCAACATGGCTGATTCTCATACCTGAACCATTGGCTGTGTGCACTTGGTCACCTCCATGGTATTTGTCGCGAACAGTGAGCTTGTCCAGCTCACTGGTGATGTGGTCCGTCGCCCCAGTGTCCATGTACCAGTTGGAGTCTACACCATAGTGGGACGAGGTAGCTGCAGATGCCGACTTCTGTGGTGGCGTGTAGGAGGCATCATGCCTCTTGAAGCAGTCGAAGGCAGAGTGGCCTTCCTTGGTGCAGATCTGACAGAACATGCCCGGTTGAAACGGAACACGTCTGCCTCCACCACGGCCTCCACTACCACGGTTGTTGTTGTAGTTGTTGCTGCGGTTGTTGTATCCACCACGGGCGCCATTGTTCCTTCCTCTGCCACCACGGTATCCGCCATTGTTGTGACGCCCTCCTCTGGACGCCAGATTGGCAGAAGATTGATGTCCGCCGCCGCCGCCACGTATCTCCATGCGTTGTTCATGGCTGACAAGCTGAGCGTAGAGCTCCGCGACGGAGATCGGCTCAACACGGGCGGTGACCGCGGTCACCACTGGATCATAGTCTGCGTCGAGTCCAATGAGGATAAACGATACGAGTTCCTCATCCTCCAGCTTCCGGCCTGCGGATGCCATCTCGTCCGCAAGGCCCTTCATCTTGCCATAGTACTCAGCAATAGTGGACGCACCCTTGCTAGCAGTGGCAAGGGCCATCCTTGTAGAGATCACACGCGCACGCGACTGCGAGGCGAACAGCCTCTCGATGGCTGCCCACGCGCCGGCCGCGGTGACTTCGTTGTTCACCTGTCCAAGAATTTCCTTGGACATGTTGGAGAACAGATAGTTCAAGACCATCTGATCTTTCGCCATCCATGCCTCAAACTCAGGATTTGGCTTTGGTGGCTCCTTCGAGTCTTCTTTCTCTTTCTCAGATGAAAGATATGGAGACGGTGCCTCGACCGTCGGGTGAATGATGCTGGCAAGCTGCGATCCGCGCAGCGCAGAGAGGACCTGCGCACGCCATGAAGGGAAGTTTGCTCGGCTGAGCTTTTCGTTGGTGGGCAGGAAGGTGATGGGGAAGAAGGCGGCTGGCGGCGTAGGAGAGGAAGAGGTAGACATCGCGATAGTCCGGTAGGATTATGGCTCTGGTACCATGTGAAATTTAGGGTTAACGAGGTTACCCCTAGGGATCCTCAGTTGCGTGTTATATAGATGGGAAGAGCCCCCATCGTGGCAGATTACACAAAACATGGGAATACATCTTGATATTCCTAATATATCTCAACTAACACATTTCCATATACACGGTACAACTGTACAACCGTAGCCCCTACAAACGTGCTAGACTAATTCTTCTAACAGTGAACTCTAAATTCTAATCCATGTGGGGTCAGTTGTGTTGAAGACATCTTGCATGGTTCTTTTATAATCCGTCCAGCTTTATATAATACATATAGATTAGAGGGAAGCTACACCTAACAATGTGACCAGTTCATGCAGAACAGTTACTTGCTGATTGTATACATGGATGGGGGAGAGATCATTGCTTCTATTGGACATCAAAGGGCTCACCTTATCACTGATCTGGTTCAAGCTCATGTATGCATCCTTGATTATGGATTTTGAGGCCCCAATCCCCTTCAGTTGGCCTTTGTCCTCCATGTTTCCCCCTGCCTCTAGGTGCTCTTCGTCGTCCATGATTTGTTTCTTTAGGGTATTAGATCAAAAAGTTTTCCTACGACTGTATAAGGTGTGCTGTCGTCTGTTGGAGTTGGTGATATTTTCTTTTCATGGGCCTTATATGGGCTTGTTCCCCCTTTTTCTATTTTATCCCTTTTTTGTTTGTCTATATGGGCCTTGTTGACGGTCCTTAGTTCTCACATTTAACCATCAACTAATCATAGAAAAGGATCCAAATACAACCAACAAATAGACTTAGGGTTTTATCTGACAGAATTCCACGAGTTTTGGTGTTTGTCTATTTCTGCAGGGGGTTATCAGGAAATACGGAAGAAAGGCCCACATGTCGGGTTTACATAGAGATATTAATGTGCCGCACAATTTTCTATCATCTAGAAGACTCCAGAAGCCACGGGAACGAACGGGAAGGCAATCGGGCTCGGAGGCAAGGCGCCCGCCCTACTCTCCTGGGCGCCCGCCTAGCTACAGTGCCCAATCAGGACACGTTTCGCGGATTATGCTCCACCGACCTAAAGGATCAAGGAAAACCGTGCGATTAATGTCGGTTTGATCTGACGGCCCAGATTCATCTGAAAAGACTATATAAGCAAGGCCCCCTGGCCCCTGGAGATCATACCTCTTCTACAGAATCAAAGCTAGGGTTTCAATTCTTCATCCAAGTAGAGAGAATCCCTCTAGTTCTTCTAGTTCTACCTCTAGTTCATCTAGATCTAGTTCTAGTTCATCTAGTTCTAGTTCTAGTTCCTCTAGTTCTAGTTCTAGTTAGTTCTAGTTGTAATCTAGAAAATAGGGAGAGAGAAGAGGAGAGCGAAGGAGGAGCCGGATCTGTCGGATCTTCCTCAACATTATACTTTTGCAGCATCAGGTTCGTTCTTCATCGTTCTCTAGGTTCTTCAATTCATAATTCCTGAGTTCTTTAACTACTTTTGTTTACATTCAACTTATTTATTGGATTCCCGCTTGCATCAAGTGCTCTAGTCTTTATAACGCTAGAGTAGTAATTAATAGATTAGACGTGGTGTTTAGTCTTGCAATTACCTGGAATTGCACCCAATCCTGCGGATTGTTGTGGTAGCCTTAGGGTAGTGACAGCCCTAACAGTCGACGTATTCCACCACGTTCGGATCGGTGTTTGTAGGACCGTAGTCAGACCTTCCTAGCCTCCTTCTCATCTCTTTCTGTGGTTAGTGCTCTGATGTCCCGATATAGATAATCTTGAAGTAATTCTTGATTCTTAGATCAACTAGAGAACTCTCAGGAAACTTCCTCTCTTCCCACCAAAAACAATTATATAGTTATCCTTGGGCGATCTTGGATCTTAATTAGTACACTCACGTTCTCTGTGGAAAATCGATACTCTGGAGTACTCCCGGGTGAAGGCTACATCGGTATCCGTGCGCTTGCGGATTTTTCTGTTTGCGTTTAAAATACCCAACAAGCTTTCTGGCGCCGTTGCCAGGGAACGGTAGCTGTGCTAGTTTCGAACCAAGTCGTCCGTGTATCCTTTTTCTTTTCCTTTTTTACCACAATCACCTTATCATTTTCACCATACCACATGGATTTCACTCTAAGCATTAATGAGCATGGAATTTATTTCATAGCCACTTCATTTACTCCATGCTCATATGCAACATCTTCCCAATCCATTGGTTTTTCAGACATCACCACATTCGAGATCTCCAGCCCCCCCTTCCTTTCTATTTATAAAAACTTTAAAAGGGCGGTTGTCGATGCATATGTCTATAATAAATTTTGCAGATCTCGTTGAGTTGATCTTGATTTAGGTCAGCGTTGGAGGGGAAACCACTTCGCCGACATAAATTGATGGTTTCCCAAGGACAAGCTTAGTGTCCTAAAACAAGCACTGATCAGATTGTAACATGAGCTTTTAATTATTTGCAACATTACCATGTGTGTTGAGCATATAAGGATAATTGTAAAAAAATTCCTTCAGGTATTCTTGTCACTAACCTTTTCAGGATTAGAGCAAGAAGATCGGATGAATGACAAGCACAAGGTATGTCCAACCAACCATCATACAACATTGAATTAAATTCATCCAAACTTGAATTTTGCAAAATTCAAGCTTGGGGGAGTACTTTACATAAAATCATCCTTTGCCATGTTGCTATGTTGGTTGTCCCTACCTTTGAAACATGCTCAATTTGTTAATTACTAATCACACTACTTCATCTCCACTTGAGTAGATCTCTATAAATGCTCTCATGCTACCTTTATTTGCTTTAGTATATGTCTAGGTTTGGAGTAGTTTCATTTATCTCTTAATTAAGCATGGTGCTTAGTTTAGGAATGATGATCTTACTTCCAAAGGATTTTAAATTAAGCATGGCGCTTAGGTTAAAATGCCCTCCTAAATCAAATTAGACATGGTGTCTAGGTTGATCTTTGAGCCGATAGTATGCTATAGTAGATATTGGATATTTTGTTGGACTAACCCCTGCAGGAAAACTTTCAATATCGACCTGGGAAGTCCTGAGATAAACTCACATTGGAGACAAAGAGAGAGACACATGAAGTTTAACAATTTATACAAGGAAAGCATAGCTCACAAGAGATGATCCATGGAGGGTGCAACAAACATGATGCACAACCGCTAAGAAAGGAAAGCTTCCACAAGGTGATACTGTAACATCACTCTTCAAGTAAGGTAACATCTTAAGGTACTTGACTATCACTGTTATAAAGCTTCTCCTTGGTTCTGGCATTCACATGAATAAAAGAGAAAAACATGTATGATTTACAACTATAAGATTAACCAACCCAATCGATTCAATATGTTTAGTCCTTCCACCTTTGTGATCCCACACTCCTAATCATATGAGCAAAAATGTTGCACACTCAATCTTTGGAAGTTATATATAAAAGAAACAACATAAATATAGATAGATTATCTTTCCATAAGGTTGAGTGATCTGATCTGACAAATATTTTAAATGCTACACTCATGATCTTATTATCCATCAACTTTGTCTTGCTCATTATGCTTAAGGTTAGAGAGAACAAATACACTTTTGGTTCTGTTGGTGTTTTCCACCAACAGGGCCCATGCACTTGATCTCTGCCTTGTCTCTATGAGCAGGTACATTTTGAGCAAAATATGGAGAAGTATTATAACTCCCAGGCTCCACCAAGTGAAGAACCTAGATCTACGAGCTCAAACACAATGGAGATACTGGACACTCAGGCAATCACTGCCCTGGGATGCTTGAGGACGTAAACTACTTCAACAACAACAACTACTACAACCGTCCTCAACAAAATCAAGGTTGGAATCAACAGAGGCCAAACTACTCAGAGGCGATCCGGGACGCCCTGTCATCCCGATCTCCATCGACATGGTGGACTTCCCAGAAGCACTCTGCGACTTTGGCTCCAGTATCAACATTATGCCCAGGTTTCCTAAAGGGAATATTGAAGAACCTCCGCGTCCAAAGAGGCCATTCCTGAACACCTCGGGAGCTATCATCCATGCTAGTGTTGCCAAGATCAGTTTCTACATCAAGGGGAGGAAGGAGACGTTTTCCTTCAAGAACAAGACTACACAAATCTCAGAGCATTCCCGACATGAACCAAGGAAGAGGACCAACAGGAGGAATAGGAACAAGCAAATGTGGACCGAGTCAGCTAAGATGATCACTGCAGCTCAAGGAGGTCAAGATCGTCGACTCAAGTCGCCTTTCTTGTTCAAGAAGGATGACCCTGGTGTTCCAAGCATCGAGTGCACAATCAACGGATATTCTTTTCAGAAGACACTCTACGACACCGGATCTGACGTCAACATAATGGCCGCAGTCACCAATCAGCTCCTATTTGGAACCATGCCCCTAAAACCGGCATACATTCAGCTCCAGATGGCAGATCAGACATTCCGAAAAGTTATTGACATGGGAGAAGAAGAGCATGATCCACCCATCATCCTTGGAAGACCGTTCCTTAGCACCGTTAAAGCAATCATCAACATTGGAACCAAAGAAGTCCACATGCATTTCCCCTCTGAGAAGGTATGCCGCTATTTTACTAACTCTAACTATATAGTTAAAGACTCTAAGCAGGTCAGGACAAGAAGGAGACAACGCAACCGCAACCAGAGGAGGAAAATCATCAAGGACGGATGGGCGGACTACGAAGGAGAAGTGGTAATGTCTGAAGACATACAGCTTGAGCAGAACTGTACTGAGGAGACCGTAGCACCGAGTTAGGTGTGGAGAAAGAAGATAGTTATACATGAAGAGCAGACGCTGCCAGAATCACCGACTACGCCATCCAGCGAATCCCAGGACGACTGAGAAAACGGAGAGTCCCGTTCGGAGGACTTAAAAACACCGAACGCCTTGCCAAGAGGTAAACTTGGTAGTTATCTTTTTCCTTTCAATTATTTTAAAATAGTTTGCTTAGTTAAAAAGGTTCATATCATCTTGAAAAGAAAATAAAAATGTTAAAAATAGTAAGACCCATGTGAGTATGCTCATGGCATAAAACCCATAAGTACATTCACTGTGGTGGCATAAAGATAGAATAAATATTTTCCTATCCTATAAAAATAAAATTATAAAAATAAATTTATGATCTTACTAAAGAGAGTAACATTTATTGAGGAGGCTCAACATGATAAAGGCTAGATATTTATGCTAACACTTAACTAGTTCCACAAAGCTTTGTTGTCTATTTGAGCTCCACAGAATTCAAGGATCAAAGAAGACTAGCAGACGGAGGACATCCTAATCGCTGTCAGGGTACTGCCGACATTCAAATACACCTCCGCCACCTGCTACATCAAAAGGAATTATGTCAAAATCCAGCTTGGGGGAGAGCACCCCCATTTATCCAGCTAAGTGTTCTACTCATGTTTATACTTCACTCAAATAATAAAAAGATGCATAATCATAAAAACCAAAATAAATATTCTGTGCTTATATATGTCTTTGCTTAATTTGCTAAATAAATAAATAAATAAAGTTTGCTATGAACCCTCATGATAAGCTCTCACATGGAAATGATGAATAGTTGCTCTACCATGACTAGTTCTCTAAATTGAAATCTCTCTCAAGTTTAGGCATCACTGTTATGAATTAAGGTTTGCTCTAAACCTGAACTTGTGGGGAGAGTACTTGATCTAAAGTCTAAGTTGTTAACGGATATGATATGGGAAGGTTGAGCTGCTGTTTATCTGTTCCTAGAGATGCTAGAATTCTGGAGAATTTTATCTTTGAAAATCATTAAAATATTGCATGATGAGTTTCTCTATGATGAGAGTTTAAATTCCTACCACAGCCATATATACATGCTTGCTAGACTTTGAGCCACACATTTACTTTTTACTGCTTATGAGCATTGAGTGTGGTCAAGCTGTGTAGACCCTTAGGAGCTTGTCATGTGGTTAAACCAAGATTCACTTGCACGTTCACTCATACATGCTACTTCTACTTCGGAAGTACGCATCCACATATATCCATCCATTTCCATCTCCAGAACTACCCAAAAATATTCTACTCCTAATCCGGGAGAGAATAGCCAAAAATATTTCTGTTTTTCCCCTGTGAAATAAATGCTCAAGTTATCTTGTTACTACCACTTGCTATATTATTTTAGGAGATGAGTGCTCTAAAAAAAGAGAGAAAAAAAGAGAAATAATACGAGGAAATAAAAAGGGGCAAGTGCCCGGAACCTCGAAAGAAAAAAAAAGTGAGACGAGAGGTAAAAATGGACAAGTGTCCGACAGTAGAATTAGGGGTACAAGATACCCACCTGAGAGGAAAGAAAAAGAAAATACAGAGCATCTCATTCTTCCCAAAAGTTTCAAAAGAGCAAGGAAGGTATGTATCCCCTCAAAAAGAGCAAAAGTAGAATTAGACTTTCACCATTGTTATCACCATTCATTCGCCACACATGCACATCTTGATTTGACTTAATGACTTGTTCTTCTGGATCCATTGTTTGACTATGCAATAAATGTCTTGTAAGTATGTATTAGCTGTCTCCCACCTATGAGCTCCAATATCAAAACCTTATTAGAGTAGGGTGAGAGAGAAGGCAATGTCACTATGCCTCATACCAAAAATACCACATACTTTGAGAGAAGGCATACACCTTTATTACCTTGGTAAGGATCCAGAAATACCACAAAAGAGAGACTAGAGAGAGTCATACAAGGAATCTCTGAGTTTTATTTGAAAATCTGCAAAAACTCCAGAGCTATAGTTAATCAAAAAACAAGAGACATGGCGCTTGACTAGACCGTTCTATCTTTTAACTGCTCAAGACACAAGTGATGGTTGCAAGCCCTATGGTGAAAGGTAATATGAGTAAGTTTAAATCTTAACAGTTTAACCTAACCCAGAGATGAGATCTTATTTAAAACGCATGTGTACCTCTAAGGCATGAAACCACTGCAGAAACTCTTGAGTCTATCTTTGCTCAGGGACGAGCAAAGGTTAAGCTTGGGGGAGCTTGTTGACGGTCCTTAATGCTCACATTTAACCATCAACTAATCATAGAAAAGGATCCAAATACAACCAACACCTAGACTTAGGGTTTTATCTGACAGAATTCCACGAGTTTTGGTGTTTGTCTATTTCTGCAGGGGGTTATCAGGAAATACGGAAGAAAGGCCCACATGTCGGGTTTACATAGAGATATTAACGTGCCGCACAATTTTCTATCATCTATAAGACTCCAGAAGCCACGGGAACGAACGGGAAGGCAATCGGGCTCGGAGGCAAGGCGCCCGCCCTACTCTCCTGGGCACCCGCCCAGCTACAGTGCTCAATCAGGACACGTTTTGCGGATTATGCTCCACCGACCTAAAGGATCAAGGAAAACCGTGCGATTGATGTCGGTTTGATCTGACGGCCCAGATTCATATGAAAAGACTATATAAGCAAGGCCCCCTGGCCCCTGGAGATCATACTACAGAATCCAAGTTAGGGTTTCAATTCTTCATCCAAGTAGAGAGGATCCCTCTAGTTCTTCTAGTTCTACCTCTAGTTCATCTAGATCTAGTTCTAGTTCATCTAGTTCTAGTTCTAGTTCCTCTAGTTCTAGTTCTAGTTAGTTCTAGTTGTAATCTAGACAATAGGGAGAGAGAAGAGGAGAGCGAAGGAGGAGCCGGATCTGTCGGATCTTCCTCAACATTATACTTTTGCAGCATCAGGTTCGTTCTTCATCGTTCTCTAGGTTCTTCAATTCATAATTCCTGAGTTCTTTAACTACTTTTGTTTACATTCAACTTATTTATTGGATTCCCGCTTGCATCAAGTGCTCTAGTCTTTATAACGCTAGAGTATTAATTAATAGATTAGACGTGGTGTTTAGTCTTGCAATTACCTAGAATTGCACCCAATCCTGCGGATTGTTGTGGTAGCCTTAGGGTAGTGACAGCCCTAACAGTCGACGTATTCCACCACGTTCGGATCGGTGTTTGTAGGACCGTAGTCAGACCTTCCTAGCCCCCTTCTCATCTCTTTCTGTGGTTAGTGCTCTGATGTCCCGATATAGATAATCTTGAAGTAATTCTTGATTCTTAGATCAACTAGAGAACTCTCAGAAAACTTCTTCTCTTCCCACCAAAAACAATTATATAGTTATCCTTGGGCGATCTTGGATCTTAATTAGTACAGTCACGTTCTCTGTGGAAAATCGATACTCTGGAATACTCCCGGGTGAAGGCTACATCGGTATCCGTACGCTTGCGGATTTTTCTGTTTGCGTTTAAAATACCCAACAGGCCTTAGGTTGGGCTTGTTTTTTTTTTATTTTTTTGTTTTCCTTGTCTTTTTTTTGTTTTTTTCCTTTATTACTTTTCATAACTTTTTGACAATGTTTTTTTTGTTTTTTCCTTTTCCTTTTTTTGTATTTGTTTTTCTTTTTTATTTTTCGTAATTTATTGACAATGTTTTTTTGTTGTATCTACCCTCTTTTTTTTTGTCTTTTTTATTTTTTTTTGTTATTTTTATTGTGTGTGTTGTGTGTGTGTGGTCGGTGTGTGTGTGTGTGTTTTCTTTTTCTTTTTTTGTATTTGTTGTGTGTGTGCGCGGTGTGTGTGTGTGTGTGTGTTTTCCTTTTGTTTTTTATTTGTTTTTTGTCTTTTTTATTTTTCATAATTTATTCACAATGTTTTTTTTTGTTTTGTGTCTACCCTCTTTTTTTTGTTTCTTGTCTTTTTTTGTTTTTTATTGTGTGTGTGTGGAGAAAAGCTATATCATTAGGCAGCTGTAGGTCGTATTGTAGCGTAACAAATAAATATTCACCAAAGAAGCTTGCTGACTTTTTTTCACGTGTGTTCATATGTCTTGAGCATATGTTTTGCGTTACACAAAAAATAACATTGGGCTAAACAAATACTGGGCCCACGAGTCCAAATAAGAACATACATAGCTAACCGAAACACATAAAGAACATAAAACAATAGGAAACGTCAGATCAACATCCGATGGCCCAAAATTCGAGTGTTGGACGTTGTTGAAACACACGATTCAAGTAATGCGGGGCGGCAGCTATTTCCTGTGTCTTCCACACTCGGTTGTTGTTAACCTAGATCCCATCCCCCTCGTCTCCATACTAGCTTGGAGCCGCCACCGACCTGCACAAGCGGTCAGTCCTCCTCCTCAACCAACGCCGCACCCTGCCACCTCGTGCTGGAGCCAGACCCGTTGGATCCTGCTGTGACCGTGCCGCGCGTCCTGCCACCACCGATGGTCTGCCTCGTGCCCCTCAAGAAAGCGCATGCATGCCTAACCTTGGCCACATACTGCTATGCCAACCACAAGCCAAAATGGGCATCATGTCGCCATTGCCGAACAGTAGGCACCGACCACCTGCATTTTCACGTGGCCCTGTATTTGTTTGTGTGATACATGATATGCCATTGATTAATGATAAAAAAAGCCTTTTCTCCAATCTATGGTAATGTTGACTTGGAAATTCTTAACTTTGGATGGCATCTGTTTGTGCTGGCTATTGGATTGCATTCTTTTTGGACGTGGCACCAAGATCCTACGAATGATTCTGGATAGTTAGGTGCTGGAAGTTGAGTGGCGTCAGGTGGTGGTCTCTGGCTGCTCAATATGAATCTCTTTTTGATGTCCAATTTATGAGACAAAGTTCCTGGATGTGAGGATTTTTTTAGACAAACTCACACAAGTGCTGGCCTGAAATGAGGATAATTTAGCTCTTGTTTTGCTATTCTGCTGTTGTTTGTACGCGCACCTTTAGCTGCAATGTGACACTGCAGGCAGCGGCACTTTGCAGGTGTCAACTATTACTGTACATGTGTCAATGTTCTCACTAACAGGGAAGAAGCAAGCAACCTTGAGGCTTCAAGTACTAGGTACTAGGTATAAAAATAATTTTCCCTCAATTCCTGTAATTAGCTCTTGTGTTCATGGTTGGATATTTAAGGTAGTAATGTTCACTTCTTTTAGGCATTTAATACTTAAATTCGGATGCAAACATATCTTGTGTTATGAAAAGAATAAGAGGAGTGAAGGATGTCCTAAGAAGGTAAGGTTTACTGTTCTGCTAACATTTGCAAGTTCCTTTATCAAGAAGAGTATTTATAGGTTCCATAAAGAGCCTTGATGTATTTTGAACAGCAGATATATTATTTTTATATATGTTAAATAAACATTTACCTTCCTCCAGTAGTCAATGACAAAGAGCTTAACAATTAACATTTGCCTATAAATCATTTTTCCACTAGTACAGGGGCACACTATACAGGCGGTTGGTAACCTATTTCTACAGGTGTTTTCTAGCACCGCCTGCGCTGAGGGCCAGTAGAAATCGTCCATTTCCACAGGCGGTTCCTTGAGAGCCGCCAGTAGAAAACATTTCCACAGGCGGCTCTCTTAGGGAACCACCTGTGTAAATGGCATATTTACACAGGCGGTTCCCTAAGAGAGCCGCCTGTGGAACCGTTTTAAAAAATATATTATTTATTTATTTATTTATATTGTTATTATTTAAAATATTGATATTGGTTGGTCTTCAAATATAGCAACATACATTTTAAATATTTCATCTTCATTGCTTCATCAAGCATTGGGTCTTCAAAGGACACACCCGTCTCAGTTTCCTTTGGTTTCCAAGCACGGATCCAATTCGCGGACCTTTCACCGACTTGCTCGGACAGCACTGGCAACCCTACTGCCTTCTTCGCACCCTCTTCTTGCCTCCATTTAGGAACTTGGTGCTGGTAACCATCTGTGTCTAGATGGTGGTGGTACTTGTTCCTCTTTGCGAGCTGGGAGGTGGCTTCGCTCCGAGCTAAGAAGTTAGGGTCATTCCTCTGCTCTAGAAAAACAACCCACTGCCTGTTAGTAATCTTGTATTTGGTTATCGGATCCATCCCTGTCTTTGCATACTTGACATTCATCTCCAACCTCCAATTTCGAAAACTAACCGCATATTGCTTCATTGTATATACCTTCACTAGATCTTCTGGCACATTCATAGAAAACTGGAACCTCGTCTTAATCTTATCCCAAATTTTTATCTTGTAATTATTCGACACACCGGTGTTGACAGTCCTTAAGTATCAAATTTAATTATCAAATAAACAAAGAAAAGGATCCAAATGAAATCAACATCTAGACTTAGGGTTTTCTCTGACAGAATTCCACGAGTTTTGGTGTTTGTCTATTTCTGCAGGGGGTTATCAGGAAATAAGGAAGAAAGGCCTACATGTCGGGATTACATAGAGATATCAACCCACCGCGCAATTTTCTACCATCTAGAAGACTCCAGAAGC
The DNA here is from genome assembly GCF_000003195.3 of Sorghum bicolor. NCBI lineage: Eukaryota > Viridiplantae > Streptophyta > Magnoliopsida > Poales > Poaceae > Sorghum > Sorghum bicolor. The sequence goes on along the minus strand of NC_012874.2, from coordinate 37,169,411 downwards.
CACGGGAAGGAAGCGGAGCCCGAAAGGGGCCAGGCCCAGGGCGCCCGCCCTGAGGACCTGGGTGCCCGCCCCCCTCTGGACTCCGTTCCGGACTCTCTTCGCACACGACGTTCCACCGACCTATTGGATCCAGAATAACATAGTACCACCTCGCCTATCGACCCAAAAACGCATAGAAGGGGAGGACTATATAAGGAGACCCCCTCTGGCCCCTGGAGGAGACAAAAAATTATCATAGAGATTGAGGGGTGCCCTCGAAGGAAAACCTCTTCTCTAAATAATATTTCTTTTTAGGCTTAGCAACTAATGTAAAGTAGAAATAGATCTTCTAGTTTCTACTAGATTGAGAGAGATAGAGTGGAGGTGTGGATCGGAGGAAGGCCGGCCTGTCGGTGTCTACTCCGAGTTGTACCTACGGGATCAAGTCTCCTAACCCGAGGCTTGCTTCTAAGATTCTTCAGTAATTCGACTTCTAATACTAGTAAGTTCTTGTTTTATTGTTCTTTGGTTTATGAGTTTACTTTAATCCTCTTCCGGTTGAGTATTAGAGTAATCACTTGCTAGCGTAAACGTGGTGTTTAGGCTAGGGTACTCATAGATATCCCCTGACTAGCTGGACCGTGGTAGTAGCGAGGAACGTGACATTTCCGAGTTACCTTTGTAGATCACATCTCGTTAGCAGGACGGGTAGGTTTATAGGTGCGGGTCGAACATCCTTTGTGTTGTCTAGATTCCGTGAGCCTCCCCAATAGAACAGTAGATCATCCTTACCAAGGTTAGAACGAGACTACGGTTGCAGTCTTCTCTATACATCACTCACATCGAGAGACATTCTTTGTAGCCTAAAGGGATAGTAGCGATAGATTTGGTTAGTCAGATGGATCCTTTCTCCCAGTGGTAAAAATATAAATACGATACTCTGGAAAACCTCCCGGGTGAAATGCTCACCGATATCCGTGCGCTTGCGGATCATTTTCTAATTGCGTTACCAAATATCAACAAGCATTTCTGGCGTCGTTGCCGGGGAGAAAGACGGTTTGCTGAGATAACTTTGAATCTTGCTATTATCTTGTATTATACTTTTATACTTTTATTCTTTTATCTTTTTGTTTTTATCTTTATGGATAACTCAAATTCCATACTTATTATTAAATTCTTTGCACCTTCGGAGACCAGCCATAGACCATGGGAGTCAACACGTCCTGCCCCTAATTATGATCTGTGTCCGGAGTTGATTGCAATAGGTCAAAACCAACCCTTTTCTATAGCTGAGGTCCTATCTTTTAATCAAGAAGATAATGCACTTTTAGCTACACCTAGGGAATCTGTTAATCTTTCTATAAATTCTGGTTTAGACCTAGCCCTACAAGACCATGTTTTTCCTGAATATTTTCACATTGGTCTTAATTATATAACCTTTGGTAGAGTCCTTCTTTCTTTATCTATTAGTAAAGGAAGGTATGTCTTCATTCGTGGACATCCTTCTTGTACTAGTCTTCATAGAAAAATCTTAGAAATAGAGAAGGAATCATCTCCCAGACAAGGAAAGGAAGTTTCAATAGCCAATTTCCAAACATTTCAAACCCATAATTCGGCTATCCACACCTTCCTTGAGCTTAATAAATTCTACTATGCTCTTTCTCTTAAACCTCCCAATAATCATATGAATCTCTCTAGACATCCCATGCATAAGAAGGAGGATCGAGAAGAGCAACATCAATGGCTAGAGGGCATTAAAAATCCATGTGCTATCACCATTGAATGGATAGATAAAACAAACTTGAGAGACAATCCTAGAGGAATTTTAAACATTCATGAAGAATCATTCTTGGAGTTTGAGAATGAGAGAAACAACAGTGAGCATGGAAGTTATTTCATAAATACCTCACCCAGTCCTTGCTCATATAAAACATCTCTCCAATCAATTTGTCTCTCCATCCTTACCACATTTGAGATCTCCAACCCCCTCTTCTTTTCTATTTATAAAAACTTTAAAAGGGCGGTTGTCGATGCATATGTCTATAATAAATATTGCAGATCTCGTTGAGTTAATTGATGGTTCCCCAAGGACAAGCTTAGCGTCCTTAAACAAGCACTTATCAGATCGTAACATGAACTTCTAATTATTTGCAACATTGCCTTGTGTATTGAGCATATGAGATAATTGTAGAAATATTCCTTCGGGTATTCTTGCCACTAACCTTTTTAGGATTAGAGCAAGAAGATCGGATGAATGACAAGCGCAAGGTATGCCCAACCAATCATCATGCAACATTAAATTAAATTCATCCAATCTTGAATTTTGCAAAATTCAAGCTTGGGGGAGTACTTTACATAAAACATCCTTTGCCATGTTGGTTGTCCTTACCTTTGAGACATGCTCAATTTGTTAAATAATCACACTACTTCATCTCCACTTGAGTAGATCTCTATAAAAGCCATCATGCTACCTTTGTTTATCCTAGTAAGTGTTAGTTTGGAAGTACTGGTCACACTTCCAATGGCATTTAAATTAAGCGTGGTGCTTAGTTTAAATAGCCTTCCTTAATCTGATTAGACATGGAGTCTAGTTTGGTTACTGAACTAAAAACTGCTTGAGTAGATATTGGTATATTTTGGACTAACCCCTGCAGGAAAACTTTCAATATCAACCTGGGAAGTCCTGAGATAAACTCACATTTGAGATGAAGAAAGTGACACATGAAGTTTAAACAATTTGCACAAGAAAGACGTAGCTCATAAGAGATGATTCATGGAGGGTGCCACAAACACGATGCACAACCGCTAAGAAAGGAAAGCTTCCACGAGGTAATACTGTACCGTCACTCTTCAAGTAAGGTAACATTTTAAGGTACTTGACTATCACTTTTATAAGCTTCTCCTTGGTTCTAGCATTCACATAAATAAAGAGACAAACATATATGATTTGTAACTCCAAATTAACCAACCCAATTAATTCGACATGATTAGTCCTTTAATCTTTTTTCTTAGTACTACCTTCGTGATCCCACACTCCTAATCATATAAGCTAAAATGTTGCACATTCAATCTTTGGAAGATATAAACAAAACATAAATATAGATAGATTATCTTTCCATTAGGTTGAGCCATCTGATCTAACAAATGTTTTAAATGCTACACTCATGATCCATCAACTTTGTCTTGCTCACTATGCTTAAGGTTAGAGAAGAACAAATACACTTTTGGTTCTGTTGGTGTTTTCCACCAACAGGGCCCATGCACTTGATCTCTGCCTTGTCTCTATGAACAGGTACACTTCAAACAAAACATGGAGGAGTTTTACAACTCCTAGATTCCACCAAGTGAAGAACCGGGATCTACGAGCACAAACACAATGGAGATCAGACACTTAGTTTCCCAAAGGAAATATTGAAGAACCTCTGTGTCCAAGTTGGTACCTTGTACGCTTCAGCAAACTTCGTGATGATAGAGACTGGTACTGAGGAGAGGGCACCCATCATCTTACGGAGGCCATTCCCAAACACCAGAGCTGTCATCTACGCTAATGCTGCCAAGATCAGTTTCTACATCAAGGGGAAGAAGTAGATTTTCCTTCAAGAACAAGACTACACAAACTTCAGAGCAATCCCGACATGAACCAAGGAAGAGGACCAACAGGAGGAACAGGAACAAGCAAATGTCGACCGAGTCAGCTAAGATGGTCACTGCAGCTCAAGGAGGTCAAGATCGTCGACTCAAGTCACCTTTCTTGATCAAGAAGGACGACCCTGGTGTTCCAAGAATCGAATGCACAAACAATGGATACTCTTTTCAGAAGGCACTCTACGACACCGGATCTGACGACAACATAATGGCCGCAGTCACTTATCAGCTCCTGCATGGAACCATGCCCCTACAACCAAGATACATTCAGCTTCAAACAATTTTCAGGTCATTGACATGGGAGAAGACAAGTATGATCCATCCACCATCCTTGGAAGACCGTTCCTAAACACTATCAAAGCCATTATCTATATTGGAACTGGAGAAGTCCACATGCACTTCCCCTCTAAGAAAGGTACACCACTACTTTAATGATTATATAGTTGAAGATTCTAAGCAGGTCAGGACAAGAAGAAGACAACGCAACCGCAACCAGAGGAGGCAAATCATCAAGGACGGATGGGTAGACTACGAAGGAGAAGTGATAAGGACTGAAGACATACAACTTGAACAGAACTGTCCTGAGGAGACTGTAACACCGAGTCAGGTATGGAAAATGAAGATAACTATAAATGAAGAGGAGGCGCTGCCGGAAGTACCGACTACGCCACCCAACGAACCTCAGGACGACTAAGAAAACGGAGAGTCCCGTTCAGAGGACTTAAAAAACACCGAACGTCTTGCCAAGAGGTAAACTTGGTAGTTATCCTTTTCCTTTCAATTATTCAATTATAGTTTGCTTAGTTAATCATGTTCGTATTATCCTAGAAAGAAAATAAAAATGTGAAAAAACTGTAAGCCCCATGTGAGTAGACGAGTGGCATAAAACCCATAAGTACATTCACTGTGGTGGCATAAAAATAAAATAAATATTTTTCTGCTTTATAAAATGAAAATATAAAAAAAACGGGGAGTAATAATTATTATTAAGGAGTCTCAAGATGATAAAGGCTAGATATTTATGCTAACACTTAATCAGTTCTACAAGCTTTGTTGTCTATTTGTGCTCCACAGAATTTAAGAATCAAGAAGACTAGCAGACGGAGGACATTCTAATCGCTGTCAAAATACTGCTGACTTTCAAACACACCTCTGCCACATGCTAGCTACATCAAGAGAAATTACGTCAAAATTCAGCTTGTGGGAGAGCACCCCCATTTATCTCGATAAGTATTTCTATCTATCTTTATACTATATTAGAATATAAATACACATAACTATGAAAAACCAAATAAAGATTTTATGCTTATATATCTTTTGCTTAGTGTGTTTAATAAAGTGGCTATGCTAATCTGAATTTTAATAATAAAACTTAAGCATGGATATGATGAATAGTTGCTCTGCCTAATTTGCAAATTTGAAGTTCTCTCTCAAGTTTAGATATAACTGTTATAATTTAAGGCTTGCTCTAGACCTAAACTTGTGGGATGAAAACTTGATCTGAAGTCTAAGTTGTTATCGGATACGATATGGGAAGGTTGAGCTGCTGTTTATCTGTTCCTAGAGATGCTAGAATTCTGGAGAATTTTATCTTTGAAAATCTTTAAAATATTGTATGATGAGTTCCTGTATGATGAGAGTTTAAATTCCTACCACAGCCATATATACATGCTTGCTAGACCTTGAGCCACACATTTACTATTTACTGCTTATGAGCATTGAGTGTGGTCAAGCTGTGTAGACCCTTAGGAGCTTGTCATGTGGTTAAATCAAGATTCACTTGCACGTTCACTCATATATGCTACTTCTACTCCGGAAGTACCATCCACATATATCCACTCATTTCCATCTCCAGTTTTACCCAAAATTATTCTACTCCTAATCCGGGAGAGAATAGCCAAAAAACATTTTCCTATCCCTGTTATTCCCTGTGAAATAAATGCTCCAACTATTTTGGTTACTACCACTTGCTACATTATTTCAGGAGATGAGTGCTCTAGAAAGGAAAAAAAAGAAAAAAAAGAAGAAAAAATAAATAAATAAATAATATACGCGGAAATAAAAAAGGGGCAAGTGCCCGGAACCTCGAAAAAAAGAAAAAGAAGAGCATCTCATTCTCCTCATAAAGTTTCAAAAGCAAGGAAGGTATGTATCCCCTCAAAGAGCAAAAGTAGAATTAGACTTCCACCACCATTGTTTTCACCATTGTTATCACCATCATCACCATACACCATTCATTCGCCACACATGCACATCTTGATTTGGCTTATTGATTTGTTTCTTTGGATCCATGGTTTGACTATGCAATAAATGTCTTGTAAGTATGTATATTTTATCTCCCACCTATGAGCTCCAGATATTAAAGCCTTATTAGAGTAGGGTGAGAGAGAAGGCAATGTCACTATGCCTTATACCACAAATACTACATATCTTGAGAGAAGGCATATACCATCACTGCCTTGGTAAGGATCCAAAAATACCACAAAAGAGAGACTAGAGAGAATTATACAAGGAATCTCTGAGTTTTATTTGAAAATCTGCAAAAACTCCAGAGCTATAGTTGATCAAAGAACAAGATACATGGTGCTTGACTTGACCGTTCTATCTTTTAACTGCTCAAGACACAAGTGACGTTACAAGCCCTATGGTGAAAGGTAAAATGAGTAAGTTTTAAGTCTTAACAGTTTATTCTAACTCAGAGATGAGATCTTGCTTAAATGCGTGTGTACTTCTAAGAAATGAAACCACTGCAGAAACTCTTGAGTTCATCCTTGCTCAGGGACGAGCAAGAGGTAAGCTTGGGGGAGTTTGTTGACGGTCCTTAAGTATCAAATTTAATTATCAAATAAACAAAGAAAAGGATCCAAATGAAATCAACATCTAGACTTAGGGTTTTATCTGACAGAATTCCACGAGTTTTGGTGTTTGTCTATTTCTGCAGGGGGTTATCAGGAAATAAGGAAGAAAGGCCTACATGTCGGGATTACATAAAGATATCAACCCACCGCGCAATTTTCTACCATCTAGAAGACTCTAGAAGCCACGGGAAGGAAGCGGAGCCCGAAAGGGGCCAGGCCCAGGGCGCCCGCCCTGAGGACCTGGGCGCCCGCCCCCCTCTGGACTCCGTTCCGGACTCTCTTCGCACACGACGTTCCACCGACCTATTGGATCCAGAATAACATAGTACCACCTCGCCTATCGACCCAAAAACGCATAGAAGGGGAGGACTATATAAGGAGACCCCCTCTGGCTCCTGGAGGAGACAAGAAATTATCATAGAGATTGAGGGGTGCCCTCGAAGGAAAACCTCTTCTCTAAATAATATTTCTTTTTAGGCTTAGCAACCAATGTAAAGTAGAAATAGATCTTCTAGTTTCTACTAGATTGAGAGAGATAGAGTGGAGGTGTGGATCGGAGGAAGGCCGGCCTGTCGGTGTCTACTCCGAGTTGTACCTACGGGATCAAGTCTCCTAACCCGAGGCTTGCTTCTAAGATTCTTCAGTAATTCGACTTCTAATACTAGTAAGTTCTTGTTTTATTGTTCTTTGGTTTATGAGTTTACTTTAATCCTCTTCCGGTTGAGTATTAGAGTAATCACTTGCTAGCGTAAACGTGGTGTTTAGGCTAGGGTACTCATAGATATCCCCTAACTAGCTGGACCGTGGTAGTAGCGAGGAACGTGACATTTCCGAGTTACCTTTGTAGATCACATCTCGTTAGCAGGACGGGTAGGTTTATAGGTGCGGGTCGAACATCCTTTGTGTTGTCTAGATTCCGTGAGCCTCCCCAATAGAACAGTAGATCATCCTTACCAAGGTTAGAACGAGACTACGGTTGCAGTCTTCTCTATACATCACTCACATCGAGAGACATTCTTTGTAGCCTAAAGGGATAGTAGCAATAGATTTGGTTAGTCAGATGCACCCTTTCTCCCAGTGGTAAAAATATAAATACGATACTCTGGAAAACCTCCCAGGTGAAATGCTCACCGATATCCGTGCGCTTGCGGATCATTTTCTAATTGCGTTACCAAATATCAACAACTAGACCAGTTCTTATTTGTGATATCAAGAAAGTCCCTCACACAGAAACCAATTGTGTTTCTGTATTTGGGTAGGGCCTTGGAGCTAGGGGCTGTCCGGTAGGACTCACATCTGTGATGGCATATGTGTCATCTAGAAATTGGTTCAACCCTGTCTCGCCTTGTTTCAAACCTAGCCGCTTCCTTTTCCTGGACTGACATGGCCTCTCAGTGCTCGTCGTTGCGGTCGTCGGTTCCGGTGTGTCTTCGTGTGCCACTTCCTCCTAAGACATCATCTCTCCAAACTGAGACATTGCCTCCTGGATATAGACATGTGAATCATGGATGTGTTTATATATAGAAACTATGAATAGAAATCATTTAATTATATGAAATCGTGAATGTCTCTAATTTACCTCATCGGCTTCTGGATTGTAATCGGGGTCAAGTGCCAATTCACGACGAGTCTTCCTCACTTCTAGAGGCTCCATGTCGTCGCTAGCTTCTTGTTTGTATGACAATCCTGATGCTTCATCCGTTTCTACTTACTTCATGACCTCTCGATCTTGTTCCATAGGGTGGGATGACCCTTCTACTTGCTCCGTGGGTTGGGACTGCAGTGCTTCGTCCTTGTGCGGAGAACTCATCACAAAATTCTATGTAATTTATGTATAAAATTAAATTTACATACACTAATACACTAACATATACTGTAAAGCATAAAATTAATTTTATGTATCCTAGGATATATACACTAATATATATATCATACACTAACATATACACTAATACATATATAAAGAGATTAAATTTACATACAATAATACACTAACATATATTAAAAAGCATAAAATTAAATTTATGTATCCTAGGGTATATATACTAATATATCATACACTAACATATACAGTAATACATACACAAAGAGATTAACATACACTAATACACTAATATATATTATAAAGCATAAAATTAAATTTATGTATCCTAGAGTATATACACTAATATATCATACACTAAATACACAAATACATACACAATATAAAATTAAATTTATAAAAGAAATAACAATTAAATTTACAAAGAGATTATAACCAAAAAAAATTAAATTTACATATACACTAATACATATACAAAGAGAAATAATAACAAGTATTTATAAAGGAATAATAATTATTTATAAAATAATAATTATGAATAAAATTACATGTAAAAGACATAATAATATTCTCTGATTTTATTTTTATTTTTTTGTTTATATAAATTTTTGCTATTTTTTATGGTTTTATTCAATTTTTCATAAAAAAATAAATTATTAAATTAAAAAAAAACTTCCGAGCCCAACAGGCACAGCAGGCTCGTGACTCCCTCTCCCTTCTCTCTCTGGCAGGTGGGCTCCACATGTCGGGCTTCGTCCCCTACCTCCAGCCGCTGCGGCAGCGCGTCATACACCGCGCCCACCCCTTCCACCACCACCACCGCACACTGCGCCCGCCCCTTCCCCTTCCACCACCACCACCGCGGCCCTTCCACCACCACCACCGCGGCAGCCGCCCATCCCGTCCGGCGCGGCCCCACCACCGCGCCCCCACCATAGCCGCCGCCATGTACGTGAGCGAGGACGCGCAGGGAGAGAGAGACAGAGAGCGAGGAGGAGAAGCTCACCGTTGGGTGCCTACGGCATCGAGGGCGGAGGGGTCTGGCTAGATGGCGTCGAGGGCGGCTACGGCGTGGAAATTTTCAGCAGCCTGTCGGCGTAGTTTGAATGAATAGTGCGCCAGGACTTAGGAAAAAATTCAAGCGTACGAGCTGCAATATATACAGGGGACGTTTCTAAAGGCGGTTGTCTTCTACAGAGGGTTGGCTAAGACAACCGCAAGTACTACTGCATTAGTACTGGCGGTTGGCTAAGACAGCCGCCAGTACTATTGCATTAGTACTGGCGGTTCACTCCGAGGGCCATATGTATAAATGTATTTTCAGTTTATTTAAAGTTTTCCTTATATATATTTAAAAATTATTTAAATTATTCAGAAAATCATATTTTCAAAAATATTGGTCCTAAATTAGTGAAATTTTTTTTGTTGTGTTCCTCTTGACTAGATATACATGTTAAAAATATAAAATTTCATGTTTGAGGTACTTTTGTATGCAGCTTTATTTAAAATGATTTAAATTGAATATGTGTCTCATATCTTGTTTAATACATAAATAATTCTAGGAATACCAGAAAAATGTGAATCTAATTTTATTAGCTTTTATTGTAGTGTGTTAAATGCTATGAAAAATATATTCCTTCATGCAATTTATCGTTGATAATATAAAGGTGAGGAACTCATATGTTTGAACATGGTTCGGTGTAATGACTCTTCTACGTTTGTGAAGCATGTATCTTATGCCTGTCTCCAAATATCTTGAAATTTTTTTGGCAAGCTTCTACACCCAAATGTTGACCCCACACAAGATCTCAGGATTTTCTGGTTATTCAAGCTATTATTACATTTTTCTTCGTGCTAAATGAGATGAAAAATGGTGGACTACACCTAGATCCCACTAGGTTTTTTCACCAACCCCAACAAAGTTTTATTTCCTAGGATACATGAGACCCTGTGGAGAAGTTTGGCACCATTTGGAGTCAATTTAGGGGTAGACTTAGTTCAAGCGTTAATTAACGGGTGACGTCGCGTGGAAATTCAATTAAACCGGATAAAGTAACAAACCACATCAGAAAAATCCCAAACTTAGTGGGTTGAACATCAATGGCACTAGTAAACCTTGGAAAAAGTTTGAGACCAATACGATACCGGAATGCTCATGGACTCAATAAAGCTTAGTAACTAAAGTGTTATGACATGGTTCGGTGGAATGGCTCTTCTACGTTTGCGAAGCATGTATCTTATGCCTATCTCCAAATGTTTTGAAATTTTTTTCGCAAGCTTCTACACCCAAATGATGACCCCACACAAGATCTCAGGATTTTCTGGTCATGCAAGTTATTATTATATTTTTCTTTGTGCTAAATGAGATGAAAAATGATGGACTACACCTAGATCCCACTAGGTTTTTCCACCAACCACAACAAAGTTTTATTTCCTAGGGTATACGAAACCCTGTGGAGAAGTTTGGCACCATTTGAAGTCATTTCAGGGGTAGATTTAGTTCAAGCGCTAATTAGCGGGTGACGTCGCGCAGAACTTTAATTAAACCAGATAAAGTAACAAACCACATCAGAAAAATCCCAAACTTGGTGGATTGAACATCAATGGCACTGGTAAACCTTGGTAAAAGTTTGAGACCAATACGATGCTGGAATGCTCATGGACTCAATAAAGCTTAGTAACCAAAGTGTTACGACATGATAAGTCTTAGATGTAGAAATAAGCATAGGGTCTTACATGTAGAAATAGAGAAGGGCACATAGCATAAGGTACATATTTTATCATAAATGGATTACATGACAAAATGACAAATAAAATCTAGATAGCTACTGTTCTTCCTTGTCCATCGTGGCGCACCTAGGGCAATGCGCTTTGTGGAATGCTTCGCTCAATATTCCTTATCTTTACTGGATGGTCGTGTACAAAGAGAGACATGTCACTGAACTAGTTAAATTCATCTAGGTCAGGTACAACATCAACTCCTATGGCTTGTTGCTTTCTAGGGAAAACTACATGCTTTGGATGGTCGGTAATTTTCTTCTGATCATTAGGAGAGAGGACCTGCTCAGCATAGAAGACCAATGCAGCACGGTTAGCCATTATCTATGGATCACCTTTGTAGCCTACCTTGCTTAGATCTAGAACTCTGACCCCATAGTTGTCCACTGTGACATGTTTGTCTTCAACCCATTGACACCAAAAATAGGGATCTAAAATGTACCATAGTCTAGTTCCCATATGTCCTCAACGAAGCCAAAGTAAGTTGTTTCCTCACCAGTTTCAGAGTCTAAGGTGTCGCATCGAACACCACTATTTAAATTTGTGTCATGCTCTTTTTGTCCTTGGACTTGGTACAGAACGTGAAGCCACTAATATCATAGGTTTGCCAAGTTGTGACCTAGCGTGATGGCCCAGATGCCAAGACCTTGTTGGTGCGATCCTCGAGTGTTTCCCCATCTGGAATATCCTGCTCCCTTAGCCATGAGGTGAACTGATTCTTATGTTCCTTCATTATCCATTCATCTATGTGCCCATGATTATGTTTTTGAAGCTCTTCAATGTGTAGATTGATCAAAGGCTCCATTAACGAGAGCTGATGCAGGACGCTGTGATGTGCTTTGATGACTGAATTCTAATCTTTTGGGATGTATGATTTCTTTCCTATCCTACCTCTTTCCTTCAGCCTACCCTCGTGTCGTGACAGAGGCAAACCTATCACAACTTGGTCTTTTAGGACCCTATTGCAGAATGGACCTCCGGACTCAATGGCCTCTTCGGTTAAGTACCCCTCTACTATAGACGCCTCTGGACGAGCACGAGTTGATAATAGTCATTTAGTATTGACATGAAACGCTCATACGTCCACATCTCATGCAAATACATGGGACCCAATGCCTCTATTTGTGAAACCAAGTGCACCACAAGGTGAACCATCACATCAAAGAATGCTGGGGGGAAACACATCTCAAATTGTGATACTGTCTCCACTACAAATTCCTTAACAGACGCCAACTCATCACGTTCAATCACCTTCTATGAGATCCAGTTGAAGAAGTAGCACAACCATGTAACTGCAACCTTTATCCACACTGGGTTTATAGCCCTAATGGCAATAGGGAGGAAAGTAGTCAGTATGACATGACAATCATGTGAGTTGTTGTTGGTGAGTGTAAGGTCTTTCATTGACACAATACTCCGTATACTAGAGCAGAATCCAAATGGGACTTTCAATTTCTTCAACCACACACACATCGCATGTTTCTCTTCATTGTTGAGGTTGTAGCTTGCTGCCGGGAGGTGGTACTTCACATTTCTAGCCTAATAGGGTGAAGTTCTTTTTTTATGCCTAACTGTACCATGTCTAAGCGTGAATTTAATCGTTCCTTTGTCTTGCCCTTCATGTCCAACAAGGTGCCAATTAGGCTTCCAAACATATTCTTTTGAACGTGCATACCATCGATCGTGTGGCGTACGTCTAACTCGAAGAAAATCGACTTCTTCTTGAATGTAGCCCATGGAGCTGGTTTGACATTCTTTCTTGGTTTTCCATCTTTTGTCTTCTTCCCAAAAACAAATTTGAGTTTGCTGACTATGCTGAAAATTGTTTTGCCTTTACTGTTACCTGATGGAGCAGTAGACTGTAGTTCACTATTATTGTCAAAGTACTTATCCATCTTTTTATGCTGGTACTTGTGTCCTTTTGATAAGAAGCGTTTATGCCTCATATACACTATCTTCTTATATGCAGTTAGGAACACATAAGCGGTGCCATCTATGCATACCATACAACCAAGCTTTCCCTTGAACTGCCCTGATAATGTAAAGAGAGCAGGGTAGTCATTGATCGTAACAAAGATAATTGCTCTCAGTGTGAATGATTCTTTGCGGTACTCGTCCAACATTTGAACACCTATTTCCCACAGTATCTTCATGTCCTGCATTAAGGGCTCTAAGAAAACATCCATATCAACTCTAGGCTGTGTAGGTCCAGAGATAAGGATGGTTAGTAAAAGGTATTTTCACTTCTGCATCAACCATGGAGGGAGGTTGTAGGTGGTGAGGATCACTGGCCATGTATTGTGCTTGCTGCTCCTCTCAGCAAATGGATTCATTCCGTCAGTACTCAGTGTGAACCTAACATTCCTTGGTTCATTAGCAAAGTCCTTGTGGTTTTCATTGAAATCTCTCCATTGCTGGCCATCGGCTGGGTGCCGAAGCTTCCCATCGTCTTTGTGCTCATTAGAAGCATGCCAGCTCATAAGTTGGGCATCCTCTAGGTTAGCAAACAAACACCTCAATTGATCGACCATAGGAAGGTACCACATCACCAAAGCAGGAATCTTTTTCTGAGCATAATAGTCTACTTCTTGCTTTTCTTTGTCGGTGGGTTTTGAACTACTCTTCTGGGTCTTTTGTTGGGCCTTCTTTTGTTTTTTCTCTTAGGCACAAAGGCTACACACTCTTCCTCTATATAGTCTTTATTTATCTTGTACCTACTTGCACCACACTTGGGACAGCTGTCCAAGTCCCTATAATCATCGCCTCTATATAGGATACAATGATTTCTACAAGCGTGGATCTTCTCAACACTCATTGTGAGTGGACTGATTAGCTTCTTTGCATAATACATGTTAGCAGGCACTTTGTTATCCTTAGGAAGCATGTCTGCGATAATGCTCAACAACGCATCAAAGCCAGCATCAGAAAGACCATATCTAGCTTTGCACACCAACAACTTTAGCACAGATCGCAGCGTCGTGAACTCTTTGGTGCAACCCTTGGACTCATCATACAAAGGCTTTTCTGCTGCCTTCATTAGGGCCTCCATACCTTTCATGAAGAACACTGATGGATCTTCCGCATGACGACATAACATTGCCTCTAGAAATTCTGCATCTTCCGCAGCTATGTTAGTTTTGGAGCCATCTTCATTTCCTCCAGCAAAACCATGATCAGGAACATTTAGCACAACATGTTCGTGTACGAACTCAAACCCATCAACAATTCTAGTTGTATAAGGCGCAGAGCTACCCTCTCCATGCTTTGTCCAAATCAAGTAATCCTTCATAAATCCTCGACGGACCAGATGACTAAGGATTTGTTGAGTGTCATCAAATACAACAAGATTTCTACAATCCATGCATGGACAATTTATGTTCGTCTTTCTTGTTCTTGAAGCATGGTTCTTAGCAGCATCAATAAACCTCTAGACCTCAGTTATGTATGATGGATCTAGTCTTAATAAATTATATATCTAGAATGACCTCTCCATCACTACCTGTAAAACACCATTCATGATCTAAGGTTTACAAAGGATTTATCTAGGGTTTATTAGCTAGGGTTTATAGTTTAGCTTGGGATTAAAGGAAAAAACCTAAGTTACATAATTAAAAAAAATCTAAGTACATAGCATAATTATATAAACACACAATTCATTAGAAATATATTGATGTGAAAAAAATAAATTTAGAAATAAGAAGAGATATTGAAGTAAAAAACCAAAGTACCACATCATTGTAAAAACCAAATCTACATTTCTCTCTCCACATAAATATACAAGAACACACAATTGATTCAATCTTACATTTTTCTCTCTAAAATTGAGAAGCAATCATGAAAATAGAGAGAGGAGAGGCATTATCCAACCATATTAAGCAACCCCATCTAACCATATCAACAAATAAAGACAAGAAGCTATTTATTCTTCTCTCTCACTCATGGTGAAACCCTAGATTCAAAAAGTGGCTCAAATTGAGCTAGAATTAGCAAATTGAGGCAATAGGGACATAAACTAAACTTTTTTAGCAACCTCCTTCCCAGAAATGAAGATCAAAACCTCCCCCTTGTATTTTGAGAAATATGGACCTCCAAAATCGCCCCCAATGGAAGGTGGGTGCGAGATACTGTTCTGGTCGGAGAGGAAGAAGGGTTATTTATACAGAGATACCATAGGTGGTTGGCTTAAGACAACCGCCTGTGCAAGCTGATTATCACAGGCGGATGACTTAAGCCAACCGCCTGTGTAAATGGAGCATTTACACTAGCGGTTATCTTAAGTCAACCGCCTATGATAATCAGTTTGCATAGGCGTCTGGGATCTCTGACACTGCCCCATTTATACCATAGGCGCGTCATAACTGGAACCGTCTGTGGTATAAAAAGGGGGCGCCAGCTATGAGCCCGATTCTACTAGTGTTCTCAGATTGAAACTGTTGTAGTACATAGTTTGCTAGCACAACCATGTAACATATTCTCTACCAGGGTTTACTAGATAATACATTCCATATTTAGCTATTAATTTTTCTTATACCATGTTTTGACTACAGATGAGGGTACTGACATTTGTTCATTCCATATTTTGCTATCAGTTTTCCTTGTACCTCTGTCTGTCCTAACTATAGATGAGATTACTAACATGTTCATCTATATCTCTTATAAAGATAAACCCCACTAGCTATTTCTCTTACCATGCAAAGTGTCCACATCAGCATCCACTAACACATCCAACTAACACATGTCATTATGTCTTCATTCAAGCTATTCACATTAGCAAAATCATATCATTTATTAATATATATTGCTACATTACCAACATCATACATATACATCTCCTGATTCTTAGTGATTAACACTCTAACATATTTATATTCCTTCTTCATACCCTTGGCACACGTGGGGAATCCTCCTAGTTCTAAACACATGGAATAGCATTGGATTTCAAACAATTAAATATCACAGTAGACTTAATGGTGGCTATAGCGTTAGCACATGCAATATACTTATAACATGACAAGCTTTTCTTTTGTTCATGACACCATGCTTAGTGGGTTAATGTTTCCTCCTATAAAAAAAATATCAAATATCATCTACTCACTACATACTGCTTTCTCTTGGTTTGTGTTTGGTTGTAGAGGAACTGGCCATTAAGAAAGGCTTTACTGAAGGTAGCAGCAGAAATATAGTATATTTTCGAGAGAATGATCCTTCTAACTAAAAATTATTTTTCCTATGCATGAATCTTTGTATGAGACTTTTTTTATTATGTTGTTAGTCTTGCATTTTAACTAGAAGTCTCAAATACCGTGGATAATGGGTAACTAACAAAGTTAGTGTATATTCAATTTTCTCCTTAAGTGCTTGTGCCGGTGATGGGTGGCTTCAGCATATCTAATGGAAAAAGGTCCTTCGTGAGCCATTTCTGCATCATTGTTGTAGAAATAACCTGTCTGTAGGGTACACAAATTTGTATCGATTAGCTGGATTGAACTTGAAAATTCTATTTGATATCTAAAATTGCTTTAGTTTTTCTTTATTTTTTTCCTTGCTCACAATCTTTGAGTGCTCATTTTTTGCCACTTTCAGGTTCAAGAAATGATCTATGTCTTTGCTGTCTACTGCTCAGGGCTTTGAAAGTTAATGTCGGTGTTTTGACCTCGGGGGGTAACACCAACGAGTGAATTTGTGTGCGTGCTCCCTTTTCCGGATGATTATGCAAGAATTACACAAGGGTTTATCCTGGTTTGGGCAAAGGAAGGCCCTATGTCCAGCGGGGGAGGGGGGAGAGTGTGTATTATCTTGCACCTAAGTGCTTGTACAGGGGCGAATACAAGAGAGTATAGCTGAGGGTTCTATGTCCTAGCCGGTTGTGGTGATGTGTGAATCGTGTTCCATGTATCTTGCTCGATATCGTCCTCAGCGTCCCCTTTTATAGTTCCAAGGGGAGTCCTAGGTTACAGGATGTAGGTGTTTGAGTAGGCCTCGATAGGGGTATGGCGCTGACCTACTCGAGGCCTCCGTACCGGCGTGGCCTCGAGCCGTCTTGTTATAGGGTACTTTGGTGATGATGGCGCGTGTGTTCCTTGAACTCATCTCCTATACATCGTCTGGTATTTGCTTGGGCATGAGCACGCTCGTACGTCGTGACAGTCGTCATGTCTAGAGTGGTTGAAGCGCTGACCTCTATTGCTCGATCCTTTCCTAGGAAGGAGCATGCCGGTTCGAGGGTCAGGCGGCTCAGGTGGGTTTGTTATGTAGAGTGCTGACCTTGAACGTCTCGAGGGGTGTCGTGATGGGATATTACGCCTGCCGCACTGCACCGGTTTGTACTTTTCTCCAATCTTGAGGATAAAGCTGGAAAAGTGGGATTTGACAGGTGCACATTGCCTTATCACGCTTCCTGTGGCTGTCGGGTTAGGTGGGAGCATAGCAGTCGCATTAAATGCCCTGGCTTCCGTACCCACGACAGGCGGCGGGGGAGCGCTTTTGCGCTCGAGGCTTGTCGATTCACTCGATGCCCTTTCCGTAATCGACTGTCGCCGACTATCGAGCCCCGAATCATTCACTCGATCGTATTTCTGTATTCGAGGCTACTAGTCTTTGTACTGGATTGTCGAGCCTATGACAGGCTGTTGGTCGAGCTACGGCTTTGATGAGCTTGTGTTTGTACTGGATTGTCGAGCCTGATCCTTGATTTGTCTTTGGATTTTTCCATTATTAATGTTTGTTGGGGTACCCCTTATTAATACCCTCGACAGTAGCACCGAGCCCTTGTTTGAGAACTTGTGCTTGAGCAAGGGTTCTACCGGTGGTTGAATTTCTGTGGGGGTCGCACGAGCGACCCCCGCAGGGGTAGCCCCCGAGGCCTCGAAGGAGTCATGGACTCCTTTGAGGGCTATGTTGCTCTTTTGGATCTGAGCGTTCGCTGTTTCTCTTTTTGTTGAGGGGCGTTCATTCTGGGAGGGAGCCCCCGAGCCTTGTTTTTTGATTTTCCCCCTTTGTGGCTAGGAGCGCGATGTACTCCTAATGGAGCGAGCATCATCATACTAGATGAGCTTTTATCGAGTAATCCAAGTGAGAACCTATGCCCCGTTCGATGGGGTTGTGTGGGGGTATAAACCCCTATACCCTTACGGCTAGACTTGGGCCAGGAGGCTTGGCCCATCACGAGACAGTTCGAGGCTTGATCCAACTGCTCGGAGTTTCACGCAAGGAAACAAGACGTGGAGATCAAGTCAGATTCTAGTCGGTTAGAATAGGAATTGATTCGTGCTATCTATGGCAATTGTAACCGACTAGGATTAGTTTCCGGATCTGTAACCCTGCCCTCTGGACTATATAAAGAGAGGCAAAGGACCCCCCTAGGACATCTCAACTCAACACAATCCACAGCAATACAATCAGACGCAGGACGTAGGTATTACGCCCACACGGCGGCCGAACCTGGATAAAAACCTTGTCCGTGTCTTGCGTCACCATCGAGTTCGTAGCTTGCGCACCATCTACCGATAATCTACTACCATGGGTATACCCTATGGTAGACTGCCGACTAACTTTCGTCGACAGTGGCGCGCCAGGTAAGGGGTGTGCGTACAGCTCTCTTGAAGAACAAGATGGTCATCATCTCCGCTTCCGCTGTCGTGGCTGAAGGTCTCTCGTTCACCATCGGCTAGATCACCTAGACCATTGGCGCCGGCCTCACGACCACGACCTTGGAAGAAACCCAGATTCAATCCGTGGCAACATCGGCGGCGGCCCCGACCACGACGGTTACGATCACCACCACTCCGACAATGTCACCGACCACGCCGACTACTCGCCCTCCGCTCTCTCGCCATAAAGGAAGGCAGATCAACAACGTCGATCTACTCGAGGCTATTGACCAAGTCGGCGACTCAACTTCTCGCGGCGTGCGTCATTTAACAACGTGGCATGGTGGTGGTCATCACCCTTCACGTTCGAGAAGATCCAATTAGCCGGCAGCGGAGTCACACTGCATGGATGCATGCACGATGACTTGGTCACCGATAGGCTCAAAAATCAAGGCTCATTAATCAACGATATATGATCCACAGAATCATGCAAGCCAACAACAAACAAATAAAAAGAATACATGGTCGGCACCGCTATGCAATGCAGACTAGGCATGCAATCGTGATGTCCTCGTCGCCCTTGAGATCAAGTACCGGCTGGCAGGCTACACGCGGGAGTTTCTGGGCTTGCAGACAACGACGACGCCCTCCGACTACATGAGGCCATCCGAGTCGCCGAGCTACCAGTGAGCCATGTCGAGCCATCAAGCGAGCAGTTGAGTGGGCCACGTCGAGCCGTCAAGCGAGCCGTAACGAGTCATCAAGTGAGTCGCTGAACAAGCCACGTTGAAGCATTCATGTAACCGTCGAGCCAGCCATCTAAATGACATCTATCTCCTCGGTTATCATGACTCGCCGGCTCCTCTACTTTACTCGGCATCGATCAAGGCTCATTGTAGGACTCTGTCACGACGAGCGACAGACCATGGTCACGATCATGTATATGTTACAAGCAAAAGGAAGGGTGTATGATCTAAGATGCTATACATTAGTTGGCTTGTACATACGGGAGTATATACATATATCCACATCAGCATGCGTGCACAGAGATCGCAAGCACAAACATGGTCGTCGACCTGTTGACAATCGTCTACGACTCCGACACATACCTGTCAAGATGTCAAGCAAACCGATGAGCTCTGTCTAAAGCTGAACGAGCGAGCTGCTCGGCCTACTTGCTCACACCACTGTCGCGTTGCAATGATAATCATCGCGAAGAACGGCGCTATAACAACCCCGACCACCGTCATGACAACACGTGGGAGAGCTTGAGGGCTAGACAATTTTATCGCCATCGAACAGACTTCCATCCAAAGATAAGTGCACTTCTAATATTTCATTTATTTTTAGCATAATATTTCTTATTATCCTTCAAAATAATTTTTTTGTTAACCGGCTAGTTTTTTCTCCTACATGAGTTTTCCAGAGCCGGCACTGTCTCCGACTCCTCCCTACACGTGCATGATATCCGCCCTCTGCGTTCCGGGTGGTCGGCAGTAGCTCTCTGGCGAGGTTGACAATCCTACGCGTGCCTAGGTTCCGCACCTCATGCTGATTGTTAGTTAGACCAGAGCTGGTACAAGCTCTAGGATGAATTAACTACTCGTGTTAATTTTATAACAAAAAATCTAAAACTTATCTCAGTGCTAATGTTTTATCTAGAGTTTATTTATACATCATGTACTACCTATCCTCTATATTTATTTTTCAGGAGTCTGGTCCAGTCAACAAGCTACGCTCGGGGACGCGTCGACTATTCCCTACGCTGTGCTCGGGGACTGCTCCGACCACCGAGCACGTTTACGTTCCCAACCACGCTCGGGGACTTGTCGACTAGTCTCTACGCTGTGCTCGAAGACTGTGCCGACCACCGAGCATGTTTATGTTCCCAACCACGGTCAGTGAGTTGTCCACCAGTCCCTACTTCGTGCTCGGGGACTATGCCGACCACCGAGCACGTTTACGTTCCTAACCATGCTCGGGGACTGGTCGACCAGTCTCTATACCGTGCTTGGGGACTGTGCTGACCACCGAGCACGATTACATTGCCAACCGTGCTCGGGGACTCATCAATCACTCCCTGCGCTGTGCTCGGGACTTACTTCGATTACTCTCCAACCACAGCTTGGCGATTGCTTTTCTCAGTTACATATGAATTAGACGGGATAATTTTAATTTTTTAGACCTTGCTACAAGGCTCATACTTCGCCTTCTAGCAAGCTCGGGGACTACATCGGTACGATGCATCTAGCGATGCATTTCAGTATCAGATTTTCTATGTGGTTTTTTCTCTTTAGACCCTGGCACCACGTGCCTACGTCACCCACTACCAGGCTCGGGGACTAAGTGGGCACACTTCACCTTACGGTGAATATGCTTGCTCTTTGAAAGTCTATACTTTTCATAAAAGTAAAGTGGGCACACTTCATCGAGAAAGAAATATTTTTTGATTAAGAGCACCATGCATTCTTCGAACAACCTGCTTCGTCGATGTCAATGTTGATCAACTGTCTTTTGAGTTGATTAAAATACCGTTGCAACTGTTCGGGTGACTTTCCTGCTAATCGAAGACGGCGTGTTACATCACAATACACGGTGCTCGAGGACTAGCTGTGGGGGTATAAACCCCTATACCCTCATGGGTTGATATGGGCCGCACCATTAGAGGTGGCTCGGCCCACAAGATGAAGACGTGCGGCACATGATGCTGGTCGGCGTGCAACGCAAGGCTACAAGATATTGTACCAAATAGGATACTTTGCTTGTAACTCTGTCTCTTCAGGATATATATGGAGGGGCAGAGGTCCCCTAGAGGATAGGTCATACACATCTCAACTCAACACAATCCACAGCAATACAATCGGACACATGACGTAGGTATTACACCCACACGGCAGCCGAACCTAGATAAAAACCTTGTCCGTGTCTTGCGTCACCATCGAGTTCGTAGCTTGCGCACCGTCTACCGATAATCTACTAACGTGGGTATACCCCAAGGTAGACTGTCGACTAGCTTTCGTCGACAGTGGTGCGCCAGGTTGGGGGTGTGCGTACAGCTCTCCCGACGAACAAGATGGTCATCGTTCTAGCTTCCGCGGCTATGGCTGAAGGCCTCACGTTCACCGTCGGGCAGATCACTTAGACCACTCGTGGCGGCGGCCTTACGAGCACGACCTCGGGAGAAACCCAAATCTGATCTAGGACAGCAGAGGCGTCGACTCCGATCACGCCAACCCCGAGGACCCGACCTCCGCTCCCTTGCTACAGGGCAAAGCGAGTCGACAACTCGGACATTCTTCAAGCCCTCGATCGCGCTGACCACAATCTCCTCGAAGCCTCCAACCTGGTGGATTCAATCTCGTGCAAACCCGATCAGGCGACATCAACAAATTTTTTCGACTCCCGTCGATCAACTCGTGTCACCATGCATGAACAACTGGAGACATCCCTGATGATAACGTTGATCCCCACGGGACGAGCCGTCAAGCTCAAGACAGCCTCCCCAGACCAGAACCGCCCTTATGGTTTGAACAACGCGGCCGACCAGGTTTCGCAGCATACTCAATCTCTATTTGGCAAGGCGGGCTTGTCGCTGAGCCAGAGCAGCCGAGCAGCTCGTCACTTCATCAACATGGTATCCATCCGAGTTCTGCCAGACGATAAGGCTACCAGTACGAACTCCAGCACAGGATCTGTCCCTACCGAGGTTTTACACCCCAAGGACGAAGACTAGGACCTGATTCTACCACCCTACCCCCCGGGTTTTTCTCGTTTTCTAGTCTTTCCACCCCGGCGAGGAGATCTGATCTTCAACATCAGCAACGACGAACCAGTTGTCAATGGCGAAACCGACGAGCAAAGACAACTCCGCGAGCAGCGCAATGCCGATCACGCTCAGCGGCGAGCGGATGAGGAGTGGCAACTCACACCACACAACCTCAGCGATGCTTTCGACATGGTTGGGAATCAGCAAGTCTACAAGACGCCAAGCGCCAACGTGGCTGTTGCCATAGCAAACCTGGACCGACTCCCCGACACTCCAGAGTACCAAGGCATCCAATCTAATATACGAGCGCATCTGATCGCCATGATGGGGCAGACCGCTACTTTGCTCAAAAGGGTCCAAGCCGTCTCCTACATGGAGGTTTCCTCCGACCAGACTCACGCAGCCGGACTTCACCACGACCCAGCGGGCGCCATCATAGCCGCTCCCCCAACGATCGCAGGAAGGACACTGGACGCGACAACCGTGGTCAGGACACGGGCGGTTACCGTGAGCAGAGGCGCGGACGTGGTCAGGAAGTAAACTAGGATAGGGATCTACACTACAACATCCCTCCTAAGGATGCCCGCGACCGCATCAACAGGCGCGCTACGGAACATGCGGTACACGAAAACGTGCAACGCATTGAGTACGATGCAGCACATGCCCCCCGGCCTAAGACAGTTCTCCTCGCACATTCGCCAAGTCGTATGGCCCCACAACTTTAAGCTCGAGAAGCTTAAAAAATATGACGGCAAGGAGAACCCTGAAAATTGGATCACTCTTTACAAAATCGCAGTCCGATCAGCAGCAGGAGACGAGCACGTCATGGCGAATTACTTCCCAGTCGTCCTCGACCAAGCTGGCCATCAATGGCTTCTCGGCCTACCCGAGGACTCTTTTGATTCTTGGGAGGAACTGCGCCAGGCGTTTATTGACAATTTCATTGCTACCTACGAGCAGCGTGGAAACAAATACGATCTCGAGAGGATAAGGGACAGGAAGAATGAGCCCTTGCGCGATTACATCCGACGCTTCTCGGATATGCGCCTCAAGATTCCGATGATTTCTCACGATGAGGCTATATCGGCCTTCATCAAGGGCCTACGCTTCCATGAAGCATTAAGAAGCAAGCTATTGCGCAAAAGGCCGACCACGGTCGTTGAGCTCCTCGCCATGGCCAAAAACTACGCTGACGCCGATGACGCAGAAAAACACATCTGAGAAGATGTGAGAGGAGCCGACCAGCCTCCCCTACGAGATGACAGTCATGGACGCTTTGACAACCGGAATCCTCGCCGTGGTGACAACCGCGACCACCGAGAAGGGTGGGAGAAGCGTCGCGACAACCGCGACGATTTCAGAGGCAAGCGACCTCGTGACAACGATCACGAGATGAACACAGTCAAGCACCCTAGTGGACGACGAGATTACCAGGAAGACTACAACAAGACATTAAAAGGACCGTACCAACTTCATCCCAAGTCCAACCACACGATGGAAGAATGTTGTGTCCTTAAAACCATCTACACTCACCGGGCCGCTCAGGGGGATTCCGTCAAGAAAAACGGGAAATAGGATAGACACGAAGACGAATATGACAACCAGGATAGGGACCCACGGCACCAATATGTCAGTCCCACCGACGTGGTACACTCCATCTTTGGAGGGAAAGTCTCCATCGAGTCAAAATGGGAACGAAAGCTCTTGAAAAGAGCTTGCCTTAATGTGGACAGCACCGATGGCCTGATTGCTGATCCGAAATTCCCTCCCTGGTCATATAGAGAGATCTCCTTCAACAGGCAGGACCAGTGGGCCGCCATCCCAGAACTAGGGTGTTTCCCTCTGATCCTGGACCCGTGCATCAACAGCGTTAGGTTCGAGCGCGTGCTCGTTGACGGGGGTAGCTCTATTGACATCCTTGTCCACAACTGAAGCCGTATGACGCTCAGTTTTGGGGCGTCCTACTGGGTCAAAGTTCAGTATCCCTTGGACAGATAACGCTGCCCGTCTAGTTTGGAACGCCAGACCACTTCCGCACAGAGTTCGTCAACTTTGTGGTCGCTGACTTCGACGGAACCTATCACGCAATTCTAGGCCGCCCCTCGCTGACCAAATTCATGTAAGTTCCACACTACTCATACCTGGTCCTCAAAATGCCAACAGAGAAGGGCGTCTTAACCGTTAGAGGCAACGTCTACACCGTATACATTTGCGAGGAGGAAAGCTGCAAGATCACTGAGGCAATCGATCTCTTGATTCATATGGCAAAAACTGTAGCTCAAGCCACACAAATTCCCTCCGACCAGATCCGAATACCCGAGCAGAAGATTCCTAGGAAAAGCTCTAAGTCCAAAGAGCACAAGGAAGTACAGTTGGTCGACGGCAGCCTAGAGAAGACGGCTCTCATTGGGGCCAACCTGGACGCCAAATAGGAAGACGCGCTCGTTAGGTTTCTAAGGGACAACGTAAGCTTTTTCGCATGGAAACCCGCAGACATGCCCGGTGTCTCAAGAAACCTGATCGAGCACTCCTTAATCGTCTCGAAGACTGCAAGACATATCAAGCAGAAGCTGCGACGGTTCGCTCATGACAAAAAGAAGGCTATTAGGACAGAAATTAAACGACTTTTAGCAGCCAGATTTATTAAGGAAGTGTATCACCCCGATTGGCTTGCCAATCCGGTCCTTGTAAGAAAAAAGAATAATGAATGGAGAATGTGTGTTGATTACACTGATCTCAATAAACACTGTCCTAAAGATCCTTTCGGTCTCCCACGTATCGACGAGGTGGTCGATTCAACGGCCGGATGCGAACTCCTCTCTTTTCTTGACTGTTACTCTGGTTATCACCAGATCTCACTAAAGGAAGACGACCAAATCAAAACTTCCTTCATCACTCCTTTTGTCGCATATTGTTACACCACCATGTCCTTTGGACTGAAAAACGCTGGGGCCACCTATCAACGCGCTATTCAGCAATGCCTCTGCGACGAGATACGTGACGACCTCGTCGAGGCCTACGTTGATGACGTTGTCATCAAAACTAGGGATGCGAGCACCCTGATCGACAACTTGGATCGCACTTTTAAAGCGCTAAATATATACAAGTGGAAGCTCAATCCCAAAAAGTGTATCTTTGGGGTCCCCTCTGGTCTACTGCTCGGCAACGTCGTCAGCCATGACGGCATACGGCCGAACCCTTCAAAAGTTAAGGCAGTGCTCGATATGGGACCACCCAGGAACGTCAAAGACATTCAAAAGCTCACCGGATGCATGGCTGCTCTCAGCCGGTTCATCTCTAGGCTGGGGGGAAAAGGCCACCCCTTTTTCAAACTGCTAAAAGCATCGGAAAAATTCTCCTGGATAGAAGAGGCTAACGCTGCGTTCACCCAGCTCAAAACTTTCCTTACCTCACCACCCGTCCTCACCGCACCCCAACCTAATTAGGACCTGCTACTTTACATAGTAGCAACTGATCAGGTCGTCTCCACGGCGCTTGTGGTTGAGCGGGAGGAACCAGGGCACGTCTACAAAGTCCAGAGGCCCGTATACTTCATAAGCGAAGTACTAAACCAATCCAAAACCAAGTATCCTCAGATACAAAAACTAATCTACGCCATCCTAATCACCTCAAGAAAGCTGAAGCACTACTTCGACGGCCATCGGGTGTTAGTTACTACCAGTTTTCTATTAGGGGACATTTTGCGCAACAAAGAGGCCAACGGAAGAATTGTAAAGTGGGCAATGGAGTTATGCCCATTTTCTTTAGATTTCCAGAGTTGCACCACCATCAAGTCTCAGGCCCTGGTCGACTTTATCGCAGAATGGACGGATCTCAACGAGCCCCCCTCCCCAGATGTCTCCGACCACTGGTCAATGTTCTTCGATGGATCCTTCAACATCAATGGAGCTGGTGCCAGAATACTTTTCGTCTCACCAAACAAGGACAAACTACGTTACGTCCTTCGGATCCTCTTTCCAGCATCCAACATCGTCGCCGAATACGAAGCTTGCTTGCATGGCATGCAATTGGCTGTCGAACTGGGAGTCAAACGTGTTGGGTATTCTTAACATCATTACCAAAAGTAGACAGTTTTCTAATTCTAGTAATGGTGCCAAAAATGCCAAACCTATCCCTCATACCACTTAAGCCAAGTTGTCATCCCCAGCATGACATGAGAGACGCGGTATTGAAATATGCAATTGCTCTTCTAAATAAATAATGAATGGGATCTGCAAGCGCACAGATTAATACCGATGTAGCATTTTAACTAGGAAGTATTCCAGGTATCGTTATTTATATTTTTACCACTGGGAAGGGATTAACAATCATCAAAGTTGATTACAGAATGGAATATGAGATTGAGTATTTTTCATTGCATGTATAATTGAGAACATTTATATAATTCTTTCATACAGAGGTAAGTGTCACGTAAAAGATATATGAAGTAATAAATAGTGACAAAGATAATTAATCTGATCAGCATAACTTAGCCACATAATAAATATGATAACCATCTCAATTAGATACTCTAGAAAGTCATTAGCATGGTATTAGAACGAACTACAAGAATATTTCCTAAGTTATTCTCAACTATATAGTCTAGCATTATCATAGTTAGTGCAAGCATACTTAGCAATCATTGCGAGACAAGACTACGCCCATGCATAGTGATATTAGCAAGGTAAATGAAAACATAGCAATCACTCCTCTGTAATAATATTGCTCTGCCAGCCCAATACACGAGAGGGGGACTATATAAGAATCAATGAAGCTGTCACTATCACGAACTACCTCACGATCTGGCATATTGGGTACAATCGCAGATAAATATAGCATAAGCACCACGCCTACACAATATCTATCATTTACCCATGGATCCGATGGATAAACGCTATACGATCCTAAGCATGTATATAGATCCAATCTAACTAAGCCAAGTACATAACTATGATAAACTAAGAACAATATAATCTTGAATATAAACAAGTAGAGCAAAGTCATAAGCAATATATTGAAGTAGAACAAAGTCATATTCATAATATTGAAGAACAAAGATGATTAGAAGAACAATTAGAAGCCAATCGAAGATCCGGAAACCAATCGAAGATTGACTCCTTCTAGTTCTAATCCTATGTAGCTATGCTAATCTAGATGTCTAATTGATGTGGTGGCTCTAATCTTGATCAGAGGCTTCTTCTCCCTTGAGGAATAATGAATTAGGGTTGAGAGGCTCCCTCCTCTAGGGGCCAGGGGGTCTGGTTTTATAGTCCCTTCAAGTGAATATGGGCCGTTGGATCAAACCGACATTGATTGAACGGTTATCCTTGATCCTTTAGGTCGGTGGAGAGCTTTCCCGAGAGAGAGTCCTGATTGGACTCCAGAGGTGGGCGGGCGCCCTGGTCTCCTGGGTGGGCGCCCAGGGCCAGGCCCCGTTCGGCCTCCGCTTCCTTCCCGTGGCTTCTAGAGTCTTCTAGATGTAAGATAATTGCGCGGCACGTTGATATCTCTATGTAATCCCGACGTGTGGGCCTTTCTTCCGTATTTCTAGATAACCCCCTGTAGAAATAGACAAACACCAAAACTTGTGGAATTCTGTCAGATAAAACCCTAAGTCTGGATGTTGATTTCATTTGGATCCTTTTCTTTGTTTATTTGATAATTAAATTTGATACTTAAGGACCATGAACAAACTCCCCCATGCTTACCTCTTGCTCGTCCCTGAGCAAGGATAGACTCAGCGATGGATCATAAGTTGTTGCAATATCTTTAAAAATTGATGGTACACATGCTTTCAAATGAGGTCTCATCTCTGAGTTAGAGTAAACTGTCAAGACTTAAAACTTATTCATTTTACCTTTCACCATGGGACTTGTAACCGTCACTTCTGTCTTGAGTAGTTAAAAGATAGAACAGTCTAGTCAAGTGCCATGTCTCTTATTCTTGATCAGCTATAGCTCTGGAGTTTTTGCAGATTTTCAAATAAAACTCAGAGATTCCTTGTATGATTCTCTCAAATCTCTCTTTTGTGGTATTTCTGGATCCTTACCAAGGCAGTGATGGTATATGCCTTCTCTCAAAACTATATAGTATGTGGTATTTGTGGTATAAAGCATAGTAACATTGCCTTCTCTCTCACCCTACTCTAATAAGGCTTTAATATCTGGAGCTCATAGGTGGGAGATAAAGTATACATACTTACATTATTTATTGTATAGTCAAACCATGGATCAAAAGAAACAAATCAATAAGTCAAATCAAGATGTGCATGTGTGGCGAACGAATGGTGTATGGTGATGATGGTGATAACAATGGTGAAAGTCTAATTCTACTTTTGCTCTTTGAGGGCATACATACCTTCCTTGCTTTTTTGAAACTTTGTGAGGAGAATGAGATGCTCTTCTTTTTTTTCTTTCCTCTCAGGTGGGCATCTTGTACCCCTAATTCTACTGTCGGACACTTGTCCATTTTTACCTCTCGTCTCACTTTTTCTTTTCTTTCGAGGTTCCGGGCACTTGCCCCTTTTTATTTCCTCATATCTCTTTTTTCTTCTCTTTTTTTAGAGCACTCATCTCTTGAGATAATATAGCAAGTGGTAGTAACAAGACAACTTGAGCATTTATTTCACATGGAAAAACAGAAATATTTTTGGCTATTCTCTCCCGGATTAGGAGTAGAATATTTTTGGGTGGTTCTCGAGATGGAAATGGATGGATATATGTGGATGGTACTTCTAGAGTAGAAGCAGCATATGTGAGTGAACGTGCAAGTGAATCTTGATTTAACCACATGATAAGCTCCTAAGGGTCTACACAGCTTGACCACACTCAATGTTCATAAGCAGTAAATTGTAAATGTGTGGCTCAAAGTCTAGCAAGCATGTATATATGGCTGTGGTAGGAATTTAAACTCTCATCATACAGAACTCATCATGCAACATTATAAATATTTTTCAAAGATAAAATTCTCCAGAATTCTAGCATCTCTAGGAACAGATAAACAGCAGCTCAACCTTCCCATATCATATCCGTTAACAACTTAGACTTCAGATCAAGTTTTCTTCCCACAAGTTTAGGTTTAGAGCAAGCTTTAAATTATAACAGTTATGTCTAAACTTGAGAGAGGACTTCAAAATTTTAAAATTAGGCAGAGCAACTATTCATCATATCCATGCTAGAGTTTTATTATTAAGATTCAGATTAGCATAGCCACTTTATTTATTTATTAAACTAAGCAAAAGATATATATATATATAAGCATAAAATCTTTATTTGGTTTTCCATAATTATGTATATTTATATTTTAATATAGTAAAAGTATAAAGATAGATAGAAATACTTATTGGGATAAATGGGGGTGCTCTCTCCCAAGCTGGATTTTGACGTAATTTCCCTTGATGTAGCTAGCAGGTGGCAGAAGTGTATTTGAAAGTCAGCAGCATTCTGACAGCGATTAGAATGTCCTCCGTCTGCTAGTCTTCTCGATTCTTAAATTCTGTGAAGCTCAAATAGACAACAAAGCTTTGTGGAACTGATTAAGTGTTAGCATAAATATCTAGCCTTTATCATGTTGAGTCTCCTCAATAAATATTACTCCATATTTTTTATATTTTCATTTTATAGAGCAGAAAATACTTTTTATTTTATTTTTTTGCCACCACAGTGAATGTACTTATGGGTTTTATGTCACTCGTATTCTCACATGGGGCTTACTATTTTTTAACATTTTTATTTTCTTTTTGGGATAGTATGAACATGATTAACTAAGCAAATTGTTTGAAATAATTGAAAGGGAAAGGATAACTACCAAGTTTACCTCTTGGCAAGGCGTTCGGTGTTTTTAAGTCCTCCGAACAGGACTCTCCGTTTTCTCAATTGTCCTGGGATTCGTTAGGTGGCGTAGTCGGTACATCCGGCGGCGCCTCATCTTCATGTATAGTTATCTTCTCTTTCCACACCTGACTCGGTGCTACGGTCTCCTCTGGATAATTCTGTTTAAACTGTACGTCTCCTGACCTTACAACTTCTCCTTCATAGTGTGCCCATCCGTCCTTGATGATTTGCCTCCTCTGGTTGTGGTTGCGTCGTTTTCTGACCTTCTTAGATTCTTCAAAGATGTAGTTAGGGTCAGTAAAATAACGGCGTACCTTCTCTAAGGGAAGTGCATATGGACTTCTCCGGTTCTAATGTATATAATTGCTTTAACGGTGCTGAGGAACGGTCTTCCAAGGATGATGGGTGGATCTTACTCGTCTTCTCCCATGTCAATAACCTAAAAGTCTGTGTAGACAAAATGATCGTCTATTTTGCCAGGGACATCAGTTACTGTTCCTTTAACCTCTAGAAATATCTGATCTGCCATCTGGAGTTGAATGTATGTTGGTTTTAAGGGCATGGTTCCAAACAAGAGCCGATAGGTGACTGCAGCCATTATGTTGACGCCCGATCCGGTGTCACAAGTCGTCTTGTAGAAGTTGTATCCATTTATGGAGCAATAGATGTTTGGCATTCCTGGGTCGTCCTTCTTGGTCAAAAACGGTGACTTAAGTTGATGATCTTGACCTCCATGAACTGCAGTGACCATCTTAGCTGACTCGGTCCACACTTGCTTGTTCCTGTTCCTCCTGTTGGTCCTCTTCCTTGATTCACGTCTAGATTGATCTGGGATTTGTGTAGTCTTGTTCTTGAAGGAAAACGTCTCCTTTCTCCCTTTGATGTAGAAACTGTTCTTGGCAGCACTAGCATAGATGACAGCTCCCGAGGTGTTTAAGAATGGCCTCCCTAAGATGATGGGTGGTCTCTCATCATTACCGGTCTCTATCACCACGAAGTCTGCTGGGACATATAAGGTACCAACTCGGACACAAAGGTTCTTCAATATTCCTTTTGGAAAACTTATCGCCTGATTTGCAAACTACAACCACATGGTTATTTCTAATAAAGGATGTGTAAAGAATTTTTCATAGAGTACCCTGGGTATAATGTTGACGCTGGAGCCAAAGTCACAGAGTGCTTCTGGGACGTCCACCATGCCGATGGAGATCGGGATGACGGGGCATCCTGGATCGCCTCTCTTGACCGGCAGAAGGTCAGTAGTGAATTCGGTGATGGGGTGACTCCAGTTATTACCTACATCAAACATGTCTACAAGATTTACAGATTCTAATCCTTCCGGTTGTGATGGTATACCGGGGTTAGTAGTAGAAACAGCAGCAGCTATTTGATTTAACTGAGATTCAATCATTTTATTAAAGCTAATTTGATTCTTGATGGCTGTAGAGAAATTATCCATTCTATTATTTATATTTTCTAGCATTTTATCATTAGATGCCAATTTCTTAGATAGGTTATCCATTAGCTTTCCTTGATTAGACACTAACTCTCTCGAAGGTGGAAAATTATTAGTATTATTGTAAGAATTATTACCTTGATAATTACCTGAGTAGTTAGACCTCTGTTGATTCCAACCTTGATTTTGTCGAGGACGGTTGTAGTAGTAGTAGTTGTTGTTGTTGATGTAGTTCACATCCTCAAGCATCTCAGGGCAGTAATTGCCTAAGTGTCCAGTGTCTCCACACTCCTCACAAGTCATGTGAGAGTCGTAGATGTGCATAGCTTCTTTCTTATCTCCAGTTCTATCATCGAGCTTCTTCATGAGCAGGTATAGCTTTGCAAACAACATGTCTACCTCCTTGAGCTGATGCATACCTCCACCTCTCTTGCGTGTCTGGGTCCTTTCTTCATTCCAGCATTGATTGGACGCCATCTTCTCCGCAAGAGCTGTGGCTTGTGATATGGTGAGTGATAGGAATGCTCCTCCAGCTGCAGCATCCATGGTCTCTCGGGCACTGTTGCCGAGCCCATGATAAAATATCTGCATTAGTAGCCAGCTCTCCATTCCATGATGGGGACATTATAGGATGTAGTCTTGGAAGCGCTCCCATGCTTCTAGAACAGATTCATCATTTTGTTGCTGAAAACTTGTAATCTTCCCACGGAGAGCATTGGTCTTGCCCATGGGAAAGAACTTAGCCAGGAAGTTTGTTGAGCAGAGTGCCCACGTAGTATTCTTCTCCTTTGTAGCGTAGAACCACTGCTTCGCTCTTCCTAACAGTGAGAATGGGAAAATGCAAAGTAGTATAGCATCTTTGGGGACTCCTGATATGGTAAATGTGCTGCAAATCTCTAGGAAGTGTTGGAGATGAGCACTAACATTTTCGTGTGCCTTCCCACAGAACTGGTTGGATTGCACCATGTTGATAAGTCCAGGCTTGAGCTCAAAGTTGCCATCGATCTCTGCAGCAGGTCCGGTGCGGATGTTGTCCATAGTGGGAGCTGAGAACTAGCGGATCGATTTGTTCGCCATGGCTTCAAACTCTGAAGACAAGTTCCAGTGATCTTCTTGATTGGATCAAGCTTCTTGGTGAAGTGTTGATGATCTCTTCTTGAGCTTGGCTCTAGTTTTTCTGAATAAAGCTTCGGGATTGTCAACAAAATTTCCTGGAAGATGTCTTCTATTCATACATTCCCCTGCATAAGATAAAAATAGAGAAATATCGAGGTAAAACTGTATGAGAGAATTGATAAGCTCAATCATATTAGTGATGCGAATGATAACCCAAAATCCTTTATTCATTCCTGATTATTAATCAACCTTCCCCGGTAATGGCGCCAAAAATGCTTGTTGGGTATTCTTAACATCATTACCAAAAGTAGACAATTTTCTAATTCTAGTAATGGTGCCAAAAATGCCAAACCAGTGGGCCGCCATCCCAGAACTAGGGTGTTTCCCTCTGATCCTGGACCCGTGCATCAACAGCGTTAGGTTCGAGCGCGTGCTCGTTGACGGGGGTAGCTCTATTGACATCCTTGTCCACAACTGAAGCCGTATGACGCTCAGTTTTGGGGCGTCCTACTGGGTCAAAGTTCAGTATCCCTTGGACAGATAACGCTGCCCGTCTAGTTTGGAACGCCAGACCACTTCCGCACAGAGTTCGTCAACTTTGTGGTCGCTGACTTCGACGGAACCTATCACGCAATTCTAGGCCGCCCCTCGCTGACCAAATTCATGTAAGTTCCACACTACTCATACCTGGTCCTCAAAATGCCAACAGAGAAGGGCGTCTTAACCGTTAGAGGCAACGTCTACACCGTATACATTTGCGAGGAGGAAAGCTTCAAGATCACTGAGGCAATCGATCTCTCGATTCATATGGCAAAAACTGTAGCTCAAGCCACACAAATTCCCTCCGACCAGATCCGAATACCCGAGCAGAAGATTCCTAGGAAAAGCTCTAAGTCCAAAGAGCACAAGGAAGTACAGTTGGTCGACGGCAGCCTAGAGAAGACGGCTCTCATTGGGGCCAACCTGGACGCCAAATAGGAAGACGCGCTCGTTAGGTTTCTAAGGGACAACGTAAGCTTTTTCGCATGGAAACCCACAGACATGCCCGGTGTCTCAAGAAACCTGATCGAGCACTCCTTAATCGTCTCGAAGACTGCAAGACATATCAAGCAGAAGCTGCGACGGTTCGCTCATGACAAAAAGAAGGCTATTAGGACAGAAATTAAACGACTTTTAGCAGCCAGATTTATTAAGGAAGTGTATCACCCCGATTGGCTTGCCAATCCGGTCCTTGTAAGAAAAAAGAATAATGAATGGAGAATGTGTGTTGATTACACTGATCTCAATAAACACTGTCCTAAAGATCCTTTCGGTCTCCCACGTATCGACGAGGTGGTCGATTCAACGGCCGGATGCGAACTCCTCTCTTTTCTTGACTGTTACTCTGGTTATCACCAGATCTCACTAAAGGAAGACGACCAAATCAAAACTTCCTTCATCACTCCTTTTGTCGCATATTGTTACACCACCATGTCCTTTGGACTGAAAAACGCTGGGGCCACCTATCAACGCGCTATTCAGCAATGCCTCTGCGACGAGATACGTGACGACCTCGTCGAGGCCTACGTTGATGACGTTGTCATCAAAACTAGGGATGCGAGCACCCTGATCGACAACTTGGATCGCACTTTTAAAGCGCTAAATATATACAAGTGGAAGCTCAATCCCAAAAAGTGTATCTTTGGGGTCCCCTCTGGTCTACTGCTCGGCAACGTCGTCAGCCATGACGGCATACGGCCGAACCCTTCAAAAGTTAAGGCAGTGCTCGATATGGGACCACCCAGGAACGTCAAAGACATTCAAAAGCTCACCGGATGCATGGCTGCTCTCAGCCGGTTCATCTCTAGGCTGGGGGGAAAAGGCCACCCCTTTTTCAAACTGCTAAAAGCATCGGAAAAATTCTCCTGGATAGAAGAGGCTAACGCTGCGTTCACCCAGCTCAAAACTTTCCTTACCTCACCACCCGTCCTCACCGCACCCCAACCTAATTAGGACCTGCTACTTTACATAGTAGCAACTGATCAGGTCGTCTCCACGGCGCTTGTGGTTGAGCGGGAGGAACCAGGGCACGTCTACAAAGTCCAGAGGCCCGTATACTTCATAAGCGAAGTACTAAACCAATCCAAAACCAAGTATCCTCAGATACAAAAACTAATCTACGCCATCCTAATCACCTCAAGAAAGCTGAAGCACTACTTCGACGGCCATCGGGTGTTAGTTACTACCAGTTTTCTATTAGGGGACATTTTGCGCAACAAAGAGGCCAACGGAAGAATTGTAAAGTGGGCAATGGAGTTATGCCCATTTTCTTTAGATTTCCAGAGTTGCACCACCATCAAGTCTCAGGCCCTGGTCGACTTTATCGCAGAATGGACGGATCTCAACGAGCCCCCCTCCCCAGATGTCTCCGACCACTGGTCAATGTTCTTCGATGGATCCTTCAACATCAATGGAGCTGGTGCCAGAATACTTTTCGTCTCACCAAACAAGGACAAACTACGTTACGTCCTTCGGATCCTCTTTCCAGCATCCAACAACGTCGCCGAATACGAAGCTTGCTTGCATGGCATGCAATTGGCTGTCGAACTGGGAGTCAAACGTGTTGGGTATTCTTAACATCATTACCAAAAGTAGACAGTTTTCTAATTCTAGTAATGGTGCCAAAAATGCCAAACCTATCCCTCATACCACTTAAGCCAAGTTGTCATCCCCAGCATGACATGAGAGACGCGGTATTGAAATATGCAATTGCTCTTCTAAATAAATAATGAATGGGATCTGCAAGCGCACAGATTAATACCGATGTAGCATTTTAACTAGGAAGTATTCCAGGTATCGTTATTTATATTTTTACCACTGGGAAGGGATTAACAATCATCAAAGTTGATTACAGAATGGAATATGAGATTGAGTATTTTTCATTGCATGTATAATTAAGAACATTTATATAATTCTTTCATACAGAGGTAAGTGTCACGTAAAAGATATATGAAGTAATAAATAGTGACAAAGATAATTAATCTGATCAGCATAACTTAGCCACATAATAAATATGATAACCATCTCAATTAGATACTCTAGAAAGTCATTAGCATGGTATTAGAACGAACTACAAGAATATTTCCTAAGTTATTCTCAACTATATAGTCTAGCATTATCATAGTTAGTGCAAGCATACTTAGCAATCATTGCGAGACAAGACTACGCCCATGCATAGTGATATTAGCAAGGTAAATGAAAACATAGCAATCACTCCTCTGTAATAATATTGCTCTGCCAGCCCAATACACGAGAGGGGGACTATATAAGAATCAATGAAGCTGTCACTATCACGAACTACCTCACGATCTGGCATATTGGGTACAATCGCAGATAAATATAGCATAAGCACCACGCCTACACAATATCTATCATTTACCCATGGATCCGATGGATAAACGCTATACGATCCTAAGCATGTATATAGATCCAATCTAACTAAGCCAAGTACATAACTATGATAAACTAAGAACAATATAATCTTGAATATAAACAAGTAGAGCAAAGTCATAAGCAATATATTGAAGTAGAACAAAGTCATATTCATAATATTGAAGAACAAAGATGATTAGAAGAACAATTAGAAGCCAATCGAAGATCCGGAAACCAATCGAAGATTGACTCCTTCTAGTTCTAATCCTATGTAGCTATGCTAATCTAGATGTCTAATTGATGTGGTGGCTCTAATCTTGATCAGAGGCTTCTTCTCCCTTGAGGAATAATGAATTAGGGTTGAGAGGCTCCCTCCTCTAGGGGCCAGGGGGTCTGGTTTTATAGTCCCTTCAAGTGAATATGGGCCGTTGGATCAAACCGACATTGATTGAACGGTTATCCTTGATCCTTTAGGTCGGTGGAGAGCTTTCCCGAGAGAGAGTCCTGATTGGACTCCAGAGGTGGGCGGGCGCCCTGGTCTCCTGGGTGGGCGCCCAGGGCCAGGCCCCGTTCAGCCTCCGCTTCCTTCCCGTGGCTTCTAGAGTCTTCTAGATGTAAGATAATTGCGCGGCACGTTGATATCTCTATGTAATCCCGACGTGTGGGCCTTTCTTCCGTATTTCCAGATAACCCCCTGTAGAAATAGACAAACACCAAAACTTGTGGAATTCTGTCAGATAAAACCCTAAGTCTGGATGTTGATTTCATTTGGATCCTTTTCTTTGTTTATTTGATAATTAAATTTGATACTTAAGGACCATGAACAAACTCCCCCATGCTTACCTCTTGCTCGTCCCTGAGCAAGGATAGACTCAGCGATGGATCATAAGTTGTTGCAATATCTTTAAAAATTGATGGTACACATGCTTTCAAATGAGGTCTCATCTCTGAGTTAGAGTAAACTGTCAAGACTTAAAACTTATTCATTTTACCTTTCACCATGGGACTTGTAACCGTCACTTCTGTCTTGAGTAGTTAAAAGATAGAACAGTCTAGTCAAGTGCCATGTCTCTTATTCTTGATCAGCTATAGCTCTGGAGTTTTTGCAGATTTTCAAATAAAACTCAGAGATTCCTTGTATGATTCTCTCAAATCTCTCTTTTGTGGTATTTCTGGATCCTTACCAAGGCAGTGATGGTATATGCCTTCTCTCAAAACTATATAGTATGTGGTATTTGTGGTATAAAGCATAGTAACATTGCCTTCTCTCTCACCCTACTCTAATAAGGCTTTAATATCTGGAGCTCATAGATGGGAGATAAAGTATACATACTTACATTATTTATTGTATAGTCAAACCATGGATCAAAAGAAACAAATCAATAAGTCAAATCAAGATGTGCATGTGTGGCGAACGAATGGTGTATGGTGATGATGGTGATAACAATGGTGAAAGTCTAATTCTACTTTTGCTCTTTGAGGGCATACATACCTTCCTTGCTTTTTTGAAACTTTGTGAGGAGAATGAGATGCTCTTCTTTTTTTTCTTTCCTCTCAGGTGGGCATCTTGTACCCCTAATTCTACTGACGGACACTTGTCCATTTTTACCTCTCGTCTCACTTTTTCTTTTCTTTCGAGGTTCCGGGCACTTGCCCCTTTTTATTTCCTCATATCTCTTTTTTCTTCTCTTTTTTTAGAGCACTCATCTCTTGAGATAATATAGCAAGTGGTAGTAACAAGACAACTTGAGCATTTATTTCACATGGAAAAACAGAAATATTTTTGGCTATTCTCTCCCGGATTAGGAGTAGAATATTTTTGGGTGGTTCTCGAGATGGAAATGGATGGATATATGTGGATGGTACTTCTAGAGTAGAAGCAGCATATGTGAGTGAACGTGCAAGTGAATCTTGATTTAACTACATGATAAGCTCCTAAGGGTCTACACAGCTTGACCACACTCAATGTTCATAAGCAGTAAATAGTAAATGTGTGGCTCAAAGTCTAGCAAGCATGTATATATGGCTGTGGTAGGAATTTAAACTCTCATCATACAGAACTCATCATGCAACATTATAAATATTTTTCAAAGATAAAATTCTCCAGAATTCTAGCATCTCTAGGAACAGATAAACAGCAGCTCAACCTTCCCATATCATATCCGTTAACAACTTAGACTTCAGATCAAGTTTTCTTCCCACAAGTTTAGGTTTAGAGCAAGCTTTAAATTATAACAGTTATGTCTAAACTTGAGAGAGGACTTCAAAATTTTAAAATTAGGCAGAGCAACTATTCATCATATCCATGCTAGAGTTTTATTATTAAGATTCAGATTAGCATAGCCACTTTATTTATTTATTAAACTAAGCAAAAGATATATATATATATATATATATAAGCATAAAATCTTTATTTGGTTTTCCATAATTATGTATATTTATATTTTAATATAGTAAAAGTATAAAGATAGATAGAAATACTTATTGGGATAAATGGGGGTGCTCTCTCCCAAGCTGGATTTTGACGTAATTTCCCTTGATGTAGCTAGCAGGTGGCAGAAGTGTATTTGAAAGTCAGCAGCATTCTGACAGCGATTAGAATGTCCTCCGTCTGCTAGTCTTCTCGATTCTTAAATTCTGTGAAGCTCAAATAGACAACAAAGCTTTGTGGAACTGATTAAGTGTTAGCATAATCCCGTGCGCGGCGCACTTAAAGAATTTTTTCATAGAGTACCCTGTGGCATAATGTTGACACTAGAGCCAAAGTCGCAAAGTGCTTCTGGGAAGTCCACCATGCCGATGGAGATCGGGATGACGGGGCGCCCTGGATCGCCTCTCTTGACTGACAGAAGGTCAGTAGTAACTTCAGTGATGGGGTTACTCCAGTAGTTACCTGCATCAAACATGTCTACAAGATTTACAGATTCTAATCCTTCCGGTTGTGATGGTATACCGGGGTTAGTAGTAGAAACAGCAGCAGCTATTTGATTTAACTGAGATTCAATCATTTTATTAAAGCTAATTTGATTCTTGATGGCTGTAGAGAAATTATCCATTCTATTATTTATATTTTCTAGCATTTTATCATTAGATGCCAATTTCTTAGATAGGTTATCCATTAGCTTTCCTTGATTAGACACTAACTCTCTCGAAGGTGGAAAATTATTAGTATTATTGTAAGAATTATTACCTTGATAATTACCTGAGTAGTTAGACCTCTGTTGATTCCAACCTTGATTTTGTCGAGGACGGTTGTAGTAGTAGTAGTTGTTGTTGTTGATGTAGTTCACATCCTCAAGCATCTCAGGGCAGTAATTGCCTAAGTGTCCAGTGTCTCCACACTCCTCACAAGTCATGTGAGAGTCGTAGATGTGCATAGCTTCTTTCTTATCTCCAGTTCTATCATCGAGCTTCTTCATGAGCAGGTATAGCTTTGCAAACAACATGTCTACCTCCTTGAGCTGATGCATACCTCCACCTCTCTTGCGTGTCTGGGTCCTTTCTTCATTCCAGCATTGATTGGACGCCATCTTCTCCGCAAGAGCTGTGGCTTGTGATATGGTGAGTGATAGGAATGCTCCTCCAGCTGCAGCATCCATGGTCTCTCGGGCACTGTTGCCGAGCCCATGATAAAATATCTGCATTAGTAGCCAGCTCTCCATTCCATGATGGGGACATTATAGGATGTAGTCTTGGAAGCGCTCCCATGCTTCTAGAACAGATTCATCATTTTGTTGCTGAAAACTTGTAATCTTCCCACGGAGAGCATTGGTCTTGCCCATGGGAAAGAACTTAGCCAGGAAGTTTGTTGAGCAGAGTGCCCACGTAGTATTCTTCTCCTTTGTAGTGTAGAACCACTGCTTCGCTCTTCCTAACAGTGAGAATGGGAAAATGCAAAGTAGTATAGCATCTTTGGGGACTCCTGATATGGTAAATGTGCTGCAAATCTCTAGGAAGTGTTGGAGATGAGCACTAACATTTTCGTGTGCCTTCCCACAGAACTGGTTGGATTGCACCATGTTGATAAGTCCAGGCTTGAGCTCAAAGTTGCCATCGATCTCTGCAGCAGGTCCGGTGCGGATGTTGTCCATAGTGGGAGCTGAGAACTAGCGGATCGATTTGTTCGCCATGGCTTCAAACTCTGAAGACAAGTTCCAGTGATCTTCTTGATTGGATCAAGCTTCTTGGTGAAGTGTTGATGATCTCTTCTTGAGCTTGGCTCTAGTTTTTCTGAATAAAGCTTCGGGATTGTCAACAAAATTTCCTGGAAGATGTCTTCTATTCATACATTCCCCTGCATAAGATAAAAATAGAGAAATATCGAGGTAAAACTGTATGAGAGAATTGATAAGCTCAATCATATTAGTGATGCGAATGATAACCCAAAATCCTTTATTCATTCCTGATTATTAATCAACCTTCCCCGGTAATGGCGCCAAAAATGCTTGTTGGGTATTCTTAACATCATTACCAAAAGTAGACAATTTTCTAATTCTAGTAATGGTGCCAAAAATGCCAAACCTATCCCTCATACCACTTAAGCCAAGTTGTCATCCCCAGCATGACATAAGAGACGCGGTATTGAAATATGCAATTGCTCTTCTAAATAAATAATGAATGGGATCTGCAAGCGCACAGATTAATACCGATGTAGCATTTTAACCAGGAAGTATTCCAGGTATCGTTATTTATGTTTTTACCACTGGGAAGGGATTAACAATCATCAATATTGATTACGGAATGGAATATGAGATTGAGTGTTTATCATTACATGTATAATTGAGAACATTTATATAATTCTTTCATGCAGGGGTAAGTGTCACATAAAAGATATATGAAGTAATAAATAGTGATAAAGATAATTAATCTGATCAGCATAACTTAGCCACATAATAAATATGATAAGCACCTCAATTAGATACTCTAGAAAGTCATTCGCACGGTATTAGAACGAACTACAAGAATATTTCCTAAGTTATTCTCAACTATATAGTCTAGCATTATCATAGTTAGTGCAAGCATACTTAGGAAGCATTGCGAGACAAAACTACGCCCATGCATAGTGATATTAGCAAGGTAAATGAGAAACATAGCAATCACTCTCGTGTAATAATATTGCTCTTCCAGCCCAATACACGAGAGGGGGACTATATAAGAATCAATGAAGCTGTCACATTCATAATATTGAAGAACAAAGATGATTAGACGAACAATTAGAAGCACAATTAGAGAATTACCAAGAATCCTCTTGACAGATCCGGAAACCAATCGAAGATTGACTCCTTCTAGTTCTAATCCTATGTAGCTATGCTAATCTAGATGTCTAATTGATGTGGTGGCTCTAATCTTGATCAGAGGCTTCTTCTCCCTTGAGGAATAATGAATTAGGGTTGAGAGGCTCCCTCCTCCAGGGGTCAGGGGGTCTAGTTTTATAGTCCCTTCAAGTGAATATGGGCCGTTGATCAAACCAACATTGATTGAACGGTTATCCTTGATCCTTTAGGTCGGTGGAGAGCTTTCCCAAAAGAGAGTCCTGATTGGACTCCAGAGGTCGGCGGGCGCCCTGGTCTCCTGGGCAGGCGCCCAGGGCCAGGCCCCGTTCGGCCTCCGCTTCCTTCCCGTGGCTTCTGGAGTCTTCTAGATGTAAGATAATTGCGCAGCACGTTGATATCTCTATGTAATCCTGACGTGTGGGCCTTTCTTCCGTATTTCCTGATAACCCCCAACAGAAATAGACAAACACCAAAACTCGTGGAATTCTGTTAGATAAAACCCTAAGTCTGGATGTTGATTTCATTTGGATCCTTTTCTTTGTATATTTGATAATTAAATTTGATACTTAAGGACCGTCAACAAAATGCCTTTACATCCACGGTGACTCTGCCCTAGTCATCAACCAGCTAAATAAGGAGTGGGACACAACTCACGAGAAGATGGACCTCTAGTGCAAAGAAATTTGGAAGTGGGAATCCAATTTTTACGACATAGAATACATCCATGTGGTCTAGGACAGGAATCAAGCAGCAGATGCGTTGTCGAAGATAGGATCAT
Organism: Sorghum bicolor; assembly: GCF_000003195.3. Taxonomy (NCBI): domain Eukaryota; kingdom Viridiplantae; phylum Streptophyta; class Magnoliopsida; order Poales; family Poaceae; genus Sorghum; species Sorghum bicolor. The sequence goes on along the minus strand of NC_012874.2, from coordinate 37,127,108 downwards.
CTCGAGCCCAGATTCCACAAGGCGTTTTCGTTCAGGACATTCACCCGCCAAGCATCGGCACGGACCTGGTCGACAAGCCACCCAACGAAACAATGCTCATAGACGATACCACTCCGACAACCAGCAGCCACGACTGGCGCACTCCTTTCATCAAGTATCTCTCGGACGGTTCGGGATTTCAAGACAAAACAGAGAACGAGCGTCTTATTCGGCGATCCAAAAATGACATACTGGTCGGTGGCAAACTTATGCGTAAGAACGCAAGTTCAGAAGTCTTGCTGAAATGTATATCCAAAGATGATGGCGTCAAGTTTCTAGATGACATACATGCTGGGTCCTGTGGCAACCACGCCGCCTCCAGAACACTTGTCGGGAAGGCCTTCCGAGTAGGTTTTTACTGGCCAACCGTAGTCACCGACGCCGAGAAACTGGTCCGACATTGTGAAGGATGCCAGTTCTTCGCCAAGCGGACCCACGTACCTGCTCACGAGATCCAGACGATTCCGTCATCCTGGCCATTCGCCTGTTGGGGCCTCGACATGATCGGGCCATTCAAACCGGCTCCCGGTAGTTTTAAATTAGTGTTCGTACTAATCGACAAGTTCTCGAAGTGGATCGAGTACATGCCATTGGTCAAAGCAACTTCCGAGAAGGCCGTGGAATAACTTAATAAAATCATACATAGATTCGGGGTTCCCAACAGCATTATCGCTGATCTAGGCACCCAGTTCACCAGCACTACATCCTGGGACTTCTGTGATGACAGAGGCGTAGTCATAAAGTATGTGTCGGTAGCCCATCCGCGAGCCAACAGCCAAGTCGAACGAGCAAATGGAATGATTATTGATGCTCTAAAAAAGAGATTGTATACCGAAAACGACAAGGCACCAGTGCGGTGGCTGAAAGAGTTACCAGCTGTGGTCTGGGGACTTCGAACACAGCCCAGTCGGAACACGGGTGTATCGCCATATTTTATGGTTTATGGGGCCGAGGCAGTGCTTCCCTCGGACGTAGCCTTTCGATCTCCAAGAGTCAAACAATTTGACCAGTCTTCAGCCAACCTCGCTAGAGAGCTCGAAATCAATTGTACGGAAGAGAGGCGCTTGACTTCCTGTCTTCGAACAGCAAAGTATCTCGAGGCCATTAGGCGATACCACAATAGGAACGTCAAAGACCGCTCCTTCGTGGTCGGTGATCTGGTACTCAAATGGAAAACAAGCCAGGAGAGAATGCAGTAGTTATCTACACCTTGGGAAGGACCTTTTGTGGTCTCAAGAAGTTACACGCCCTACATCTTAAAGACTGGCGTACCCAGATGGAACACGCTTGCCCAACTCCTGGCACATAGACAAACTGCGCCGCTTCTATCCCTAAGTTTCAGTGCATTTCATTTGTAGATCTTTTTTGATGAATAATAATAAAATTTGTCTTTTTTGCTATGTACTTTTACATACGCAGAATACTCGACAAGTGCCACAATTACTTTCCAGGACAAGCTCTTCAAAGGCAATCAACATGACTCAGTGATACATCACTCAAACAAATTTACAGCGCTCAAAACCATGGTTCACATAAATCAAACTTTATTACAAACTTTATATACAAAGTTTACAATAAACACCCCTTTAGGCGGCATCTAGTCTACTCCTATAGACTACTCAATAAGCCTACTGATCGGGCTGATCACCCGCACGGCTCTCTTATGCGGCCGAAGGGGTCGGGGCCACCGGCGCCTGGCTGGTCGAGACCACAGGCGTCGACTGCCCATCTCCTGCAATTGACGCCCCCGATAACTCCCTGGCCGCCTGTCTGATCCGGGCTGGTCGGGGGGAGTTGATGTCCTGCAGAGATTTATATCGCCGATCACTGTCGACGACAGGTCGAGCAGGCCGACACGAAGGTCATCTACCTCCTTTGGACCAACCTCCTTGGGATATCCCCTCTCCAGCCGAGACAAGTCGACCAGGGGGTAGTGGGAACGTACCATGCTGAGGACATGCGCTCCGGCAAACTCCCTGGCATCCTTGACGAACTGCTGAAGCCAGCCCCACGCCGGCTGCGCCTTTTTGACTAGGGTTAGCTTCGGCACGCGGGCTGGTCCTCTGGGAGCTCGGGACTGATCAGGTCAAGTACCGGGGCTACTCCTTTCTAGATCTTGATGCAATTGGTCTTCCAGGAGTCCCTCTCCTTGACCAGCTCGTCGAGGTGCTTCTTAGTGTTGACTTTAAGCACTATGACAGAGTTTTCAAGAAAACCAAGCAAAGAGTCAGTATAAACAAAAAGAAAAGAAAATGCGCGAGCGAAAAGGGCGGAATGGCTCTTACCAGCCAACTCTCGACTCTTGTTCTTCAACTCCTCGCCAGCCTTGCGCTCGGTCTCCAGCACACCGGGACGCTCCTGGTCAAGCCGATCCCTCTCTTCTCGGAGGCATCCAATCTCCTCCTCCAGACCGGAAACAATGATTGCTAGTCATCAAAACCGACCATGCAGTTAACTGCAATTGCTCGGAACATTCAACTCACCCTTCTTCTCACGATCCTTGTCGGCTAGTCACCGATTCAGATCTAGCAGGCGCTCCTCCTGAGCTGCCTTCTCGACCGCCTCCTCTCGGCCTCCAACCGAAGGCGGTCCACCTCCGCGGTCAGGACCTAGTTCTCGGCGACTATACCTTCAATTTGGTCGAAGCACCTTTTTCGGTACTTCGCCGTCTTCATTGCACCCTGCGAGAAACATACATGTCATACAGTGAACAAACAACACTACATTCATACTCTGGCAGAATACTAGACCACTCACCTTAACTTCATCAACGAGCCGCTTAGCAGCACGCTCCACCCTCGCCGCCTCCTCGGTCTCGGCGAGCTCTTCATGACCGGCCCAGTGCTCACCACGCTGGCGCCACACGTAAACGTGTTGGCGACCATCGTGGGGACGCCCTTGGATCTCCTCCACTTCATCATCAGAGGCCGCTTGGGCCTCGGCAGCCTCCCCGCTACCACTAGCCATGGTAACGAGTATCATCAGACCCTTACCGCGGCTAGGGGAGCCCTTTGGTGTGGAAGCTTCTGCCGGGACCGGAGTCAGGGCCCTCTCTTATTTAGCAGGAGGAGGGGCCGGGACCTCGTCTCCCTCCTCTGCAACGCTGCTCGGGGGAGGTGTCCTCTCCGTCTCATCACCCCTTGTCGGGGTCCTCGCCCCGGCTCTGTCTTGAGCGGGGTCCTGTTGGGCGGTTTCCACCATGGATACAACTGTTGGCTGCTCCACGGGTTGCTTGCGGTCGGTCTGGTCGGCGGCATCCTTATCGGCAACTGCCAGCTCGGTTGTCCCCAAGCCGGCAACGTTGCCCGGATCAACATCCGAGGCTGCACTAACAAAAAGGAGATAATGCAAAAATGCCAAAAAAATGAATGACTGAAGTACAGAAGACATGTTTTAGAACTCACAGGTCGGAGCTCCTGTGCGTCGCCGCGAAGAACCTTCTCCTGGTCCTCCCAGCCGCCGCTGCCGCTTCTGCCCCTCCAAGTCATATTGGCTTGGTGTGCGGGGCAGGAGGATCACTGGTTACCCGACCAGCATCGATCGGCGCGATGTTAGGGTGGTTGCGCGGTCTTCGGACCAAAGATGGCGCAGTCTCCTCCTCTTCGTCCTCGTCGTTAGCGATCCTCACGAGTCGGCGACGCTTCTGGGCCTGTCTGGACTCCGCCGGCATTGCCTCCGTGGGGGATGGCTCCACGACCATTGGCATTTTCCCCGCCACCCTATCCTTAGTGGTTGGTGCCGGTCGGCCCTGGTCTTCTTCGCTGCTGGTGTATTGGAGACACCGATTAGCGTCATCTGCCAGTGGGTCCACCCCTGCAGGATGGTCCATACCAGGTGCCAGTGATACATACACCAAGCACCGGTCAATATCTCCTATCTGCAATACAACAGTGACAAGTCATCAGTCCAAAGGCTATCGTACTTACATAAAAAACAGATAAACAAAGCTATTCATTCACCTTAGGAGCTGGTCGGCCTAGCTGAAGGCGTGCATCCGGTTATCACTCAAAACAAAGTTATCATCAGTTAGGTTGAATAACTCATTCATCAACCGTTGGACCTCTGCCTTCTCCAAACCGTCCCGGTGCATCCTGGTCGGGTCTTGGCTTCCTGCGTACTTGTACGCTGAGTGCACCCTCCTCTGGTAGGGCATTACTCGTCGCACGAGGAAGTTCCCGACCACACCTGGTCCGTCTAGGCGGGACCAGTCGATCAGGCTCATCAGCTCTGCCACTTGACCAGTGTATTCTGGACGGTCTATCTAGCTAACCCTCTTCTTGGGGATGTAGCCCACGTTACAGAACGTAGCGCTGCCCGGCTCTTCCCTGATGTAGAACCACCTCTTGTACCACATGGTGAGGGAGGTGTTCCATGGGCAGTTGAGGTAGCGGTTCTTCATCCCATTGCGCAGATTGAGGTATACTCTACCTGCAATCTTGGAGCCTCCAACTGCTCCCTCCTACCTCTAACAGAATAGAAAGCGGACGAGATTGAAGTGCGGCTCTATTCCAACATAGGCCTCGCACAAGTGAATGAAGGTAGAGACGAGGAGAATGGAGTTTGGGTGCAGATTACAAATCCCGATCTCATAGTAAAGAAGAAGGCCTTGAAAGAAAGGGTGAACTGGAATCTCAAACTCCCTCTTGAAAAAATCTTCAAAAACTACGATCTCACCGGCACGAGGGTCGGGGTAGCTTTCCCCTTCCGGTGCTCTCCAGCCACCGAGCTCCTGATTGTGCAGGAGTCCCATCTCGACAAGGTCATTGAGAGATCGCGTGCTGCACCGGGACTTCTTCCACTCCTTGGCCATCATGTCGGCCCTCTTCTTAGCGTCGCTTTTCGCCATTTCCTTCTTGTGGAAATCTTCGAGCTCAGATTTGGGGTTTGAAGGTGCTGAGAAAGATGAAGGCTAGGCAATGGTACATGACTGCTGGGTAAAGAACAAGGGTACGACCTTGGGCTTTTTATAATAACAGCCCCACCTCTACCACTTCCCGTGTTCTGGGGAAGTGGGTAGATCTTGCGGCAGCTGCGGCGTTTTGGTTTTCAATAATTATCGCAGTTAATTTGGTGGCTTTTCTGTATAATTGATGGTTTCCTTTTCTTGGACCGCGCAAAGAGCAGCTGCACAGTTACTAGACGCACCTTTTTATGCAACAGCCTGACAATGTGGCAGGATACTCCGTCACATCGCACATTAATACGGCGATACAGTCTTTTCAAAAAGAAAAGTAGAACTTTTGGTCAAGACAGACATGATATACTCAGGAACTGGTCGACTGGTCTGCCCATTCAACATCTTGGGGACTGCACCGACCACCTAGCATGACATGCTCGGGGACTGGTCTACTGATCTTCCCATTCGATATACTCGGGGACTGTACCGACCACCGAGCATGACATGGTCGGGGACTGGTTGACCAGTTTTCCCTCTCGACAACCTGTTGACTGCACCGACCACCGAGCACGCCATACTCGAGGACCGGCTGATTAATCTAATCTTTTGAAAGTCTGGGACTGTGCCCAACCTCGAGCATGACGCACTCAGGGATTGGTTAATCGGTTCTCTCAGACACAAAAAGTGCAACACGATCTTGGCATTGAAAAATCAAATGCATAACAGCAGCTTGTATAATTCTAATATTTTAGACCTTGTTACAAGGCTCATACTTCGCCTTCCAACAAGCTCGGGGACTACATCGGTACGATGCATCTGGCGATGCATTATAGTATTGGATTTTCTATGTGGATTTTTCTCTTTAGACCCTGGCACCACGTGCCTACGTCACCTACTACCAGGCTCAGGGACTAAGTGGGCACACTTCACCTTGCGGTGAATATGTTTGCTTTTTGGAAGTCTATACTTTTCTAAAAAGTAAAGTGGGCACACTTCATCAGGAAAGAAATCTTTTTTCTTAAAGAGCACCATGCATTATTCGAACAACTTGCTTCATCGATGTTGATGTTGAGCAGCTGGTTTCCAAGTTGGTTAAAATACCATTGCAACTTTTCGGACGACATTCCTGGTTGTTGAATACGTCAAACCTTACTTGTCGAAGAAGCTCAAGACGACGTGTTACATCACAATACACGGTGCTCGGGGACTAGCTGTGGGGTTATAAACCCCTATACCCTTACGGCTAGACTTAGGCCAGGAGGCTTAGCCCATCAATAGACAGTTCGAGGCTTGATCCAACTGCTCGGAGTTTCATGCAAGGAAACAAGACGTGGAGATTAAGCCAGATTCTAGTCGGTTAGAATAGGAATTGATATCGTGCTATCTATGGCAATTGTAACCGACTAGGATTAGTTTTCGGATCTGTAACCCTGCCCTCTGGACTATATAAAGAGAGGCAAGGTACCCCCCTAGGACATCTCAACTCAACACAATCCACAGCAATACAATCAGACGTTGGACGTAGGTATTACGCCCACACGGCGGCCGAACCTGGATAAAAACCTTGTCCGTGTCTTGCTTCACCATCTAGTTCGTAGCTTGCGCACCGTCTACTGATAATCTACTACCATGGGTATACACCAAGGTAGACTGCCGACTAGCTTTCGTCGACATATTGGCTGTAGCCCAGAAGCGTTCTCATTAAAGCTAGGCTAGTGTGGTCGAGGATACTTGTCTCGTTTGATAGAGTCGAGTGGATCGACGCCTCCCCCCGTGGGGATTCCTCTCGACCTACTTGTCCTTGCCTTGGATACTCCCAGCGAGTCCTCGAGGTATGCCTCGTTTCGACCTCTCACTGTGTGTCCCTGACTCGGCTACTCGAGGGCGACTGTCGAACCCAGTCGGTGGGCTAGTCTACGCTCCCTCAAGGTTCCTGCGGCGGGGTGCGCTGAACTCACCTTGCGGCAGAAGGAAGGACCGCGACGGTTCGTTTCTTGCCCATTGGGTGTGCCTTTTTAGGAGGTAACCGTTGTAGTGCTGTTTCGTCGTTGGAATCTGTAATGTCCTGCAAGAGAAAAATTGGTCCGTTAGGTGGCGCATTCATTGAGGAGGTTACCGTGATTGTCGGATCCGCTCGTTAGGGGGTGCCTATAAATATCGGGGCTCCGTCCGGCTATCATCCCTTCCACATTCTTGCCACTGCCTTCGCCACTGCTCTCCCTACATCTTCCTGCATGCTTGAAGCAAAATGAGTTCTTAAGGGGAGAGACTTGTCGGGGTAGAGTCGCTTTCCACCGCCTAGGATGATGCCAGTGAGGATCATTTCCACCGACGAGTGGCACCCGTCAATCGTGATAGAGCGCCGATTGCGGGATTTTGAGAAGGAGGGGCTCCTGCTGTTGATATTTGGTAACGCAATTAGAAAATGATCCGCAAGCGCACGGATATCGATGAGCATTTCACCCGGGAGGTTTTCCAGAGTATCGTATTTATATTTTTACCACTGGGAGAAAGGGTGCATCTGACTAACCAAATCTATTGCTACTATCCCTTTAGGCTACAAAGAATGTCTCTCGATGTGAGTGATGTATAGAGAAGACTGCAACCGTAGTCTCCTTCTAACCTTGGTAAGGATGATCTACTGTTCTATTGGGGAGGCTCACGGAATCTAGACAACACAAAGGATGTTCGACCCGCACCTATAAACCTACCCGTCCTGCTAACGAGATGTGATCTACAAAGGTAACTCAGAAATGTCACGTTCCTCGCTACTACCACGGTCCAGCTAGTCAGGGGATATCTATGAGTACCCTAGCCTAAACACCACGTTTACGCTAGCAAGTGATTACTCTAATACTCAACCGGAAGAGGATTAAAGTAAACTCATAAACCAAAGAACAATAAAACAAGAATTTACTAGTATTAGAAGTCGAATTACTGAAGAATCTTAGAAGCAAGCCTCGGGTTAGGAGACTTGATCCCGTAGGTACAACTCGGAGTAGACACCGACAGGCCGGCCTTCCTCCGATCCACACCTCCACTCTATCTCTCTCAATCTAGTAGAAACTATAAGATCTATTTCTACTTTACATTGGTTGCTAAGCCTAAAAAGAAATATTATTTAGAGAAGAGGTTTTCCTTCGAGGGCACCCCTCAATCTCTATGATAATTTCTTGTCTCCTCCAGGGGCCAGAGGGGGTCTCCTTATATAGTCCTCCCCTTCTATGTGTTTTTGGGTCGATAGGCGAGATGGTACTATGTTATTCTGGATCCAATAGGTCGGTGGAACGTCGTGTGCGAAGAGAGTCCGGAACGGAGTCCAGAGGGGGGCGGGCGCCCAGGTCCTCAGGGCGGGCGCCCTGGGCCTGGCCCCTTTCGGGCTCCGCTTCCTTCCCGTGGCTTCTGGAGTCTTCTAGATGGTAGAAAATTGCGCGGTGGGTTGATATCTCTATGTAATCCCGACATGTAGGCCTTTTCTTCCTTATTTCCTGATAACCCCCTGCAGAAATAGACAAACACCAAAACTCGTGGAATTCTGTCAGATAAAACCTTAAGTCTGGGTGTTGGTTGCATTTGGATCCTTTTCTTTATTTATTTGATAATTAAATTTGATACTTAAGGACCGTCAACAAACTCCCCCAAGCTTACCTCTTGCTCGTCCCTGAGCAAGGATGAACTCAAGAGTTTCTACAGTGGTTTCATGCCTTAAAAGTACACACGCATTTAAGCAAGATCTCATCTCTGAATTAGAATAAACTGTTAAGACTTAAAACTTACTCATTTTACCTTTCACCATGGGGCTTGTAACCGTCACTTGTGTCTTGAGCAGTTAAAAGATAGAACGGTCAAGTCAAGCACCATGTATCTTGTTCTTTGATCAACTATAGCTCTGGAGTTTTTGCAGATTTTCAAATAAAACTCAGAGATTCCTTGTATAATTCTCTCTAGTCTCTCTTTTGTGGTATTTTTGGATCCTTACCAAGGCAGTGATGGTATATGCCTTCTCTCAAGATATGTAGTATTTGTGGTATAAGGCATAGTGA